>NC_021162.2:4380876-4382387 GCF_000331145.2 Cicer arietinum
GGAGATGAGGATTCAGAGAAGGCGGATCAATGGATCCAAGAAGTGGAGAAGATCTTCGAAATGATTAACTGTCAGGCGGGAGGGAAGGTGAACTATGCCACTTATATGCTATTGGGGGATGCTGAGTACTGGTGGAGGAGTGCAAGATTGTTGATGAGATCAGCTCACGAGGAGGTGAACTGAGAATCATTCAAAAGGAAGTTTTTAGACAAATACTTCCCGATGAGTACCAGGACTAAGCTGAGTGATGATTTCCTGAAACTACATCAAGGGAACATGACCGTGGGTGAATATGCCGCTAAGTTTGAATCGCTATTGAGACACTTCAGGTTCTTCCGTGAAGAGATTGATGAACCATTCATGTGTCATCGTTTCCAAGACGGACTAAAGTACGAGATTCAAGACTCGATCTTGCCCTTGGGAATTCAACGTTTCCAAGTTCTTGTGGAAAAATGTAGGGAAGTTGAGGATATGAAGAATAAGAGGGCTAGCCGAGGAGGGAATTTTAATTCAGGAGGCCCTAGTCGGGTGAATTATCAGAACAAGGGAAAACAAGTTGCTAAACCTTATGATCGACCACGAACTAACAACGGTGGGCAGAATCGCCCAGGGAATCAGAATTTTGGGAGACAACTGGGACGAGTGGTTCGATGTTTCCGATGTGGGGAAGAGGGACATTATGCTAACGCTTGTACCCCTAATACTCTCACCTGGTACAATTGTCAGAAGCCAGGACACATGGCAAAGGATTGCACGGCTCCGAAGGTAGAACCCGTTGTGAATGTAACTAGGGCTACTCGTCCTACTGCTAGAGGATGCATTTATGTGACCCGCTTTGCCACAATGATAGCATATCACTTCTTTTCTAGTCCTCGACTTGCTTCTTGACTTGCTAAGACTTTCAGAGTTGTCGCGTCTATAGAAGTTTCTAGATTGACTTCTCGTGACTCTGTAACTAGTGCTTCTGACTTTGAGGAAGAACCAATCAAACCGCGTTCCTTTCTTCGAGCTTCTTCCTTCAACATGCTCTCTTTAACTGTTGACATTTTCAACTTTCCACTTGGAGCTGAATTGGTCAACGTCACAACAAGGACTTCCCAATTATCAAGCAAGTAACTCAACAATAACAACGCTTGCAACTCATCATCTAATTTAATTTCTGCAGTTGTCAACTGATTCACTGTATTCTGAAAAATACTCATATGCTTTACCATTGAATCCCCATCTTTGTATTTCATATTCACCAGCTTCCGAATCAAGAATGCTTTATTTTGAAAAAAATTTCGTTCATACAACTCTTTTAATTTGTCCCACATCTTGTTAGCATCTATTTCAGTTTCAACATGTGGATACACACTAAGATTCATCATTAGATTTATCTGTGGGTTTAGCAGTGTCACCCTTAATAGGATCATACAAATCTTTACTGTATAACATGTATTCCATGAGAGTCTTCCAAAGTGTATAGTTAGAAGAGTTGAGTTTAATCATATTGGGACCTTTATTTTCCT
>NC_021162.2:4382493-4416911 GCF_000331145.2 Cicer arietinum
CGGGTTTAGCAGTGTCACCCTCAATAGGATCATACAAATCTTTACTGTATAACATGTCTTCCATGAGAGTCTTCCAAAGTGTATAATTAGAAGAGTTGAGTTTAATCATATTGGGACCTTTATTTTCCTCCTCCATTTAAATGCACAAATCAAATAACCGAGCTCTAGATACCACTTTGTTGGGAAAAACCAGAGATAATTAGCGATAACTATCTCAATAATGCGAAATATTTTCCCCCCACCTGTGTAGATAAATGACCAAACAGAAACTACAATTCTAGAGAGAAAAATTAATTTGCAGAAAATTAAATATGAGAAAACGCAATTTTTAACGTGGAAAACTTCCCTCAATTTGATAGAATAAAAACCATGGGACCTAGCCCAATAAAAATTCCACTATAATAATTAATGGGTACACCAGAGTCTTCCTAATTACAATAGGGAACATCAATCAACAATAATAACCTTATAACAACCTTTCACTGAAGTGGGTATGCCAAAGTAACTCTCAGGGAAGATAAAACTACTCAAACTGTATATTAAAATAACAAACTCAGTGGTAGAAATAACATACTAAATTTGTAGATCAAACGGAGCAAGTTTGCTACACACCTGTTACCACCACCAGAACCAAACCCTTATTTTTCTTTCTCTGGCAGCCGTTCTCTTTCGTTTTTCTAATTCTTAGGATTTCTAAATCCCTTTTATTTCCTTCACGTGGGCCTCGTCCAATAATACCATTTTTTTTCTTTCTTTTATTTCAATAATAATAATACTAATACTAATAAAACTAGTGGGTTCCAGTTGAGGAGTGAACCCATCCAACAACTACTTATTTGCGAGTATCCGTAAAATATCCCAAGACTATCTGATAAATTAATTTAAAAAATAATAATTCCGATACTTCTAGAACACATATCCATAAATATCTATGAAGTATTGGTGTCAGATATGTTACAACGGGTAGGGTAAAAACCCGCATAATGGGTATGGGCATGAGGACGGGTAATTACCCGCAAAATTAAGCGGGTATGGGTGCGGGTACGGGTACTATAGTACCCACCCCGCCCCGCACCCACACTTATATAAATATATTATTTATTTATTTATTTATTATACTAGTGTTTAGTTTAATTAATTGTTTTTTTTTTTTTTTATATTTTAACATCTATTAATATCATTAGACCATTACAATATTTATAATTGAAACATAAACGTTTGCAAATTTTTTAAGAATCTGATTATGATAAATAGGTAAATAATTGTGATTTTATAACCAATAGTTATATCTTATTAATCATGACTTTATAATTATACTTGCAACTTTGTATCAATTATCTCAGATAATATTGTCGTATGACTTGCAACTTCACAAAATATTATTATGGATATTTAAATATGTATTGTAACGAGTGTTTATTTGAAATGTTGAGTTAGAAAATATTTTGGTTTATAATATTTTATGATTGAATTTAAGATATTTGAATAATTTTAAAATTTAATCACAATAATATCATTTATTTATTAATTTTTTTAGTTAAAGTGTGGGTAACGGGTATGGGTATGGACACTTAAGTACCCAGAGGGTAAGGGTACGGGTATTAAAGTTGATACCCAAGAGGGTACGGGCACGAGTATGGGTATTTGTTTTAAATTCGCGGGTATGGGGACGGGTACTATAGTACCCTACCCAAACCCTACCCATTGTCATCCATATATGTATCCGATACAAAGATGTCTCTATATTTGGAATATACGAGCTTCATAGCTTCCATCTTTGTTTCTAGTTCCTTTTTTATAAAACAATCAATAGATGAAAATTAGATTTGATACTCTTTCACTTTGACCTCTACTCCCACAATTTTTTAAAAATCCAATTTTACCCCTATCATTTTTACTTTATTTGATTGAAAAAATTTGGATCCGTTTTTTATCTATCAAATTTTTCATTTTCAAAATTTTAAATAATCAAAATAATCGTTTTCGAAAACTTCATTTTCGAATTTCCCAGTTAATAAAATTATTATCAAAAAATTCAAAAGATTAATTTTCCATTTTAATCTTCATAAATATATAATTATAATGTATCCACAAAAGTATTATTAAAAAAATTTAAATAAATATTGATTTTATTCAAAGCTACCAATTTAAAAATATTTTTAATTATCTCTTCACTCAATACTATCATCCATAAAAACAACATAGTTTCTAATTCCCGTTCAACAAGAGATAATTTTTTCAATTTAAGAGTAGTAACATCTTAAAAACGATCATGTATATCTCTATTGATGTTTCAAAAAAATTGTCTCATCTTCTTTATTTTCTTTATTTTCATATGATACTTATTTGCGAGTATCCGTAAAGTATCCCAGAAGTATCTGATAAATTAATTTAAAAAATAATAATAATAATAATTCCGGTACTTCTAGAACACATATCCATAAATATCTATGAAGTATCCGATACAAAGATGACTCTATATTTAGAATATACGAGCTTCATAGCTTCCATCTTCGTTTCAAGTTCCTTTTTTATAAAACAATCAATAAATAAAAATTAGATTTGATACTCTTTCACTTTGACCTTTACTCCCATAATTTTTTTAAAATCAAATTTTACCCCTACCATTTTTACTTTATTTGATTGAAAAATTTTGGATCCGTTTTTTATCTATAAAATTTTTCATTTTCAAAATTTTAAATAAGCAAAATAATCGTTTTCGAAAACTTCATTTTCGAATTTACCGGTTAATAAAATAATTATCGAAAAATTCAAAAGATTAATTTTCCATTTTAAAAATTTAAAAAAAAAAGAAATACTTTTTCTGTTTTTTCAAAATGGATATGTGTAAATTGTTCAAATTTTCTAATTTAATATTAACCATGATGGTATTTTAAGAATACCATGTATAAAAATTACAAATATGAGAATATAGATATAAATGTTTATGTACAAAGTCCATTTTTCTTAATAAATAATCAACAAATGGGCCTTGAGTTTTGACCATGTAATAACCATGATTCACTAACTAGCCCAAAGAGAACCTACCTAAATACTATCAGAATCCAACGGTCAAAAGATGGAAATAGAACTATAAACAAAATAAGAAAAAATAAAAAATGAAAAATCATGTAAAAATATAATAGTGGTAGAGCCAAATATGAGTCCCAGTAAAACTAGCCGTTGCAAAAACGATTCTCCTAAAATAACGTTCTGATTTTTTCTTCTTTTCTCAATTTCTAATCCCTCTTAACTAAAATACTAACATATTTCTCATCGCCGATTGAAACACCACCACTTTTTCCGGCAAACATGTCTTCCAACACCGCCGGAGCATCATCAACACTAGCCACAACCACTCCACGTTCATGTAGATCCAAGATTCAAGAAACTCCCAAACACACCGAGAATCTGAACCCTAACATTCAAAACCCACCAAATTCTAATTCCCCTTCTAGTTCCGCCAAAAAGTCTCAGAAACCGAAAAACCCGAATTCCCCTAGGAACAAAATCAGGCAGAGGAAGTTCGTTGTAGCAAAGAAGAAATCGAAGAAGGAGGATCAAAAGGAAGGCGGCGATGCAGTTTCGACGGCGCCATTTTGTAATTGCAAAGAGAAGAATAAGAAGTGTGTTTGTGTTGCTTACCATAATCTGAGAAAGTCTCAGGAGGAGTTTTTCAAGAATCGAGATCACGACGATGAAGAAGAAGAAGAAGTAGAAGAAGTTGCTGAAATTGATAGTGTTGTTGTTGAAAAACAAGATGGTTTGAATTTGGTTGTGAAGAGAAGTAGGGAGAGATTGAGGGAAGAGGTAAGGGAAAGTGTTACACAAATTGGGTCAGGGAAAGTTATGAATTTGGTTAAGGCTTTTGAGAAGCTTCAATTTGAACCTAATTCAAAGGATGAGGATAAAAAAGTGGAGGAGGAGAAGGAAACTAGAGAGAATGATAAGGTTTCTGGTTGTTCTTCATTTTCTCCATCAGATTTGATTTTGACATCTCAAAACCTTGGTTTGGATCCACATGACTCTGTTTCTTCTTCTTGGGATAGCGCTCGCGGAAGGTTTGATTATGATTAATCCAAGTGTTTAGTTTTGATGATTAGTTTTGAGAAAAAACCAGCTTACTTTTAATTTAATAATAGTATATGAATGTTATAAGTTATGTTTATCAATTGTCATGGTTCATTTATTAAAATTAAGAATGTGGAAATATTTCATATGTTGGCGCGCGGGTTTGAACCGTCCCTACTCTATACATCTTCTTCACACTTAGTGTGTGTGAGTTAAGCCACTAGGTCAGTATGCTCTTTGAAATAAAAAATGATAAATAAAAGATGTAACACCTGAAAACCAAGAATTAGGAATAATTATAGACTTTGAGAAATTATGATAGTAATTTACAAGCTTAGAGTTGATTAAATTGATATCCCTAAACTAGCATAAGATAAGTTAAATAGTGCATGATAATTCAGTATTATTTTATTCTTCTTTAAATTATGAAAATGTGTATATATATATATATATATATATATAAGTATTTATCAATTAAGAATTCGATATTAGTGGCAGCCTTTTATTTTATAATAGAAAGGGATTAAGAGGATTTCAAATGATGAGTGAGTTCTATTTTCAGTGTTGTGTTATTGATGTTTGTTATCTTCCTACATATTGCAGTTTGTCTAGAAGGACTTCTAATGGGGGACGAAGTAGCAGAAGAAATGTAAGTCATTAATTCATCAACAACAATGTAGAATAACTAATGATATATATACTAATCAATTAAGAGTGTTAAAGTTTTAATTGAATAAATTTCAGAGCTTAGAGTCATCAACTACCACTATTGGGGGAAGGAGATGGAGAAAGAAACAGCAAAAAGTCACCAGCCAAAAGCCATTCAAGCTAAGAACTGAGGTAATTCATTACAATTGATTGATTCATCATTTTAAAGTTCTATATGATCATCATGACTATTATTATTCGTACTGTTAATGTCATTTTCCCAAAGATATTTGGATTATGACATTTGTTATGGAATGTAAATGTAGCAAAGGGGTAAGGTAAAAGAGGAAGTATTTGTGAAAAAGGTACAGGAGATGATGACGGAAGAAGAGAAGCAAAGGATCCCTGTTGCACAGGGCCTTCCTTGGACAACAGATGCACCGGAGGTATGGCCGTTTATCTATAAAATAGAAAGTACTTTGTTTGAGTTCTATATGATTATGTTGTGGTCCAAAACACAAAATTTCACTATAACTAAGTGGCTTGTATATGGTCCTGTATTGCTATAACGACCTGGGATATTTGGCGTTCTTTGGTGCTATTATTGCAGTGTTTAGTAAAACCTCCGGTGAAAGACATTACTATACCTGTTGACCTAAAGCTTCACACTGATGTGCGGGCATTGGATCGCGCCGAGTTTGATCAACAGGTGCCTCTTTTTTCCTCATTGTTGTACCTTTCAAGACTTGTATTGTATTGTCTTTTCTTTTTATTGGTTTTGCAATACTATTTGCCTTTTTAAGTTTTTAGAGATAAGTTTAGCTACTGAATTTGTAGACTTATGAATAATGGAGTTCTCTTTATTTTTGGAAGCTGTGAATTGTAGGAAATAGAAACAAGATTTGATGGGTGTTGAATTATTGCAGGTGGCAGAAAAATTGAGCTTCATTGAGCAATACAAAATGGAGAGGGAAAGACAACAGAAGGTACAACTACTAATATCCAGACTTCACTGATTAACTATGTTTTCTATGTTTCCATTTTTAAATGCTGATGATTTCTTGTATGCTACTCTCGACTTTTAAAGTTGGCAGAAGAAGAAGAAATCAAAAGGTTGAGAAAGGAACTTGTACCAAAAGCACAGCCCATGCCATATTTTGATAGACCTTTTATCCCAAGGAGGTAAGAATTGATCCAGTCACATGATCAATGATTTAAAGTTGCACTTATTGGCCAATCTTAATTGATTTCTCTTTAGAATATGTTTATCTCATACTAATTTTTATTTTTTTATTTTGTATGAGCAAGGTCAATGAAGAACCCTACTTTGCCTAAAGAACCCAAGTTTCATAAGAAGATTAAGTGCAGCTCATCATCATGGAGTGATGTGAACCCTTACTCATCCTGCTTTAACTAATCTTCCAAAGAGTACTCTTTGATGTGAATTCTGAAGTGGTTAATGTAATATTTTTCATCCCATCCATCTCTTCACCGAATAATGTTCAATCTTCTACATAGGCAACCAATTTAGTTGCACAAGCTTTGGTCTTTTGTACAGTGTTTTAAAATCAGCTTGAGCAAATTGTATTATCTTCCCAGAGAACCATCAATTCATTTGATCCATCAATAAGAATATTTTGTTACTGGAATCATAGTCTCCATCTAATAGGAACTATATTTGGTTTTCCTAAACAAAAACCTTTCTGTTTGGAGTTTTCCAAAAAATTGACTGCACCAAATCCAAACTCAAAACTTTAAATGTATAAATTGTAAGTCTGTATAGTGCTATGGGGGAACGCATAACCCTATAGTTTGATAGAACTATTGGACTGAATCCTAATAAGGAGCCCAAAGTTTGGTATGAGAAAAGGAAAAAAAGAGAGAGTAGGGAGAATGTGTAATGTGACAGTTGTCCTAGGTTGTTAAGATGTTCCCCAATAAAGTAGTGTGTGGGGGAAAATTGTAGGTGTTAATGATTGTAGTGTCAGTACTTTGTATGGTCAAGTAGTGAAAGACTAACCATTGTCCCTACTAAGGAGCTTTGGTCTAGAATATATAGTATTATTTCCATATTATCATCTTTCAATAATATTGAAACATTCCATATTTACCTCATATTTTATGTTATAATTACTCTTCTTTAGCAATTGATCAGACCGACCATTGTTGATGCCACCAAGAATGACTGATCGTCTCACCATTGTTGAACATCGTTTAGAACGTTTAGAATCGGGAATGGATGAGATTAGCGATGCGTTGATTGCAGAAATCCAACATGTGATGGGACAACCAAAACACCTCAATCCAGTTCAAAAACAGTGCAAACAACTGTCGACGAGTCCTGTTTATCAACAAAGAAGGTCGAGCTTCCTCCTTTCAACGGCGACGACCCTGTTGTGTGGATTACTATAGCAGAAACGTATTTTGACGTTCAAAGAATTTCTGAAGAAGTTAAGATTCAATAGACATAGTTAAGCATGGAAGATTACATTGCGTGGATTACTATGGCATGATTCGACGGAAACTATAGCCTGAGAAAACCTCACTAAAGCTATGATGGCTCATTTTGGAGGAGGCCGTTTAGCTGATACGTTTGAGGAGCTAAAATAACTCAAACAAATGGGCTCAGTGGATTTTGTGGGTGGTTTACGATTTATGCCATGACATCTGCTCTCGCATTCGTACATTCAAACCCAACAATCATTACACAACAGTGCAACTTGCTCGTGACATTGAGGCTGAGTTTGCAGCTTAAAACCCAACGGGTCAGCAAAGTGGGTCACGTGGGAAATCAGGTCAACCTCCACCATGGGCTTGTTCTAACAGGGCACATGGGGCCTAAAGATATTCGAACCCTAACTTGTCACCAACTTAGACCCGGTTTGGCTCTTTCTGGTCTTCGGGTAAGACATGTTTTCAATTGGGTCATTCGCAGAGCTCTGGATATGCGAAACCTAGCTCTTTGACGACGAGTTCGCGTGGTAGCATTGGCGGTGACACATGCTGGAGGAAAAACGAGAGGGATCGTGGTGCGAAGCGCATTCCATTTGCAGAGTTGCAAGAACGACGAACGAATGGACTATGTTTTCGTTGTAATGAAAAGTGGCATCTACTCCATCAATGCACAACAAAACAACTTCGTCTAATAGTGTTGGGGGATGGTGAATCGGTGAACGAGGTCAGAGAAATAGTAGTGGTTGAAGGAGAGAGTGATGAGGAGTAGGACGGGGATGATCTTGCATGTAAGACTATGGGGGTATTTGGCATAACAAAGTTCGAAGGTGAAAATAATGCTAGAACAATGAAAGTGGAAGGTTTCATTAGAGATTCTTCAGTGTTGGTTCTGATTGATAGTGGTGCAACTCACAATTTCATCTCACCGAAGATAGTGAAGGCCTTGGGATTAACCATTGTCCCGACCAAGACTATGAGAGTTTGTTTGGGAGGTGACCACCCTATCACGACAAAGGGAAAATGTACTCAGTTGAATTTAGGACTCAGTCAATACAAATATAAAGGCCTATATGCTGGATTTGGGTGGTGTGAACTTCATTTTAGGTGTTTTGTGGTTAGCAACCTTGGGGAAGGTGACTATGGATTGGAAATAGTTTGCTATGTTATGCATATGGGAGAGTTGGTTAGGTTGAAGGGATAGTCTAATATGAGATTAAATGCTACTTTCCAAAGCATTGTAATTCTAGGATGTAATCTAGAAGGTGGTTGTTGATCTACCACAATGGAGGTAGAAAATGAGTTGTTACCTTATGAGAATTACACTGCAGAATTACAGCAAGTGTTGAGAAAACATGCTGATGTTTTCAAGGAAATTCAGGGTCTTCCTCTAGTCATAAACAAATTTCATGCCATTGTGTTAAAACATGGGGCTGGTCCAATCAATGTAAGACTCTATAGATATCATCATTACCAAAAAGATGAGATTGAGAGACAGATCAAAGAGTTGTTGCAGCAAGGGGTAATTAGAAGCAATACAAGTACTTTCTCTAGTCCTATGATATTAGTCAAGAAAAAGGACAACTTTTGGCGCATATGTGTGGATTATAGAGCCTCGAACAAGGTGATCGTTCTAGTTAAATTTCCCATTTCAATTATGGATGAATTGATAGATGAATTACATGGTGTGAATTACTTTTCTAATTGGCATTTCGCACCCATGAAGGACATTATGAATACTTGGTAATGCCTTTTGGTCTCACAAATGCACCATCAACTTTCCAATCGATAGTGAATGCAATTTTCAAGTCTTTCCTTCACAAGTTCGTCTTGGTATTTTTTGATGACATATTGGTGTATAGCGTGGATTGGAAGGCTCACTTGGAACACTTGGAAGTGGTTTTACAAGTGTTTCAACAACATTGTTTGTGGTCAATCAACCAAAGTGTGTTTTTGGCCAAAGAAAAGTGAAATTATTGGCCATGTTATTTCAGCTCAATGAGTGCCAATGGATCCTAACAAGGTTAGTAGTGTCATTAATTGGCCTATTCAAAAAAATGTGAAAGGAGTACGTGGGTTTTTGGGATTAACTGATTACTATAGAAAATTCATTGCAAAGTATGAAAAGATTGCTAAACTAACAAAGAAATACATATTTGAGTGGAATACAACAGCTGCAACTGCTTTTGAGCAATTGAAGGTGCATGTAACTTCAACTCTTGTTTTAGCATTTCCTTATATTGA
Organism: Cicer arietinum; assembly: GCF_000331145.2. Lineage (NCBI taxonomy): Eukaryota > Viridiplantae > Streptophyta > Magnoliopsida > Fabales > Fabaceae > Cicer > Cicer arietinum. The sequence continues at coordinate 4,391,908 of NC_021162.2, forward strand.
TATTCCATTTGAAGTGGAATGTGATGCTTCGAGGAAATGAGTAAGGGCTATTTTAATGCAATTAAAGTATCTTATAGCCAATTTTAGCAAGTCTTTTTTAGGTTATAAACTGAATAAATATGCGTATGATAAGGGGAGCTCATGGCACTGGTATTTGCTATCCAACATTGAAGACACTATTTGTTAGGTGGAAAATTTGTAGTGTATTCCTATCAAAAAAGCTTGAAACATTTGATCAATCAACGAATTATGACGTCAAATCAACAAGAATGGATTGCAAAATTATTTGGGGATTGATTTTGAAGTGGTGTTTATACTGGGTGTGGAGAATAAGGCGACACCACTTCAAAATCATATGAATACTGGATGAGAGACTAGGTTGCAAAATTGGAAGTAAAAACCTAGTCTCTCATCCAATTTGGTAGCAAGGAAAGGAATTACAAGCTGAAGTTATGCAAGATTCAACATTGAAAGAGATTATTGAAGCATTACATAGTGATTCTGCATCCAAACCAGGATATGAATGGAAAGGTGGGGTCTTATTTTACAAAGGCAGATTGGTGATACCTACAACCTCTCCTATCATTGATATGTTTGTTGAAAGATTTTAATTCATCTCCAAGTGGAGGACACTCCGGTTTTGTTCGTACATATAGAAGAATGGCAGAAACAATTTATTTGCATGGAATGATGAAAAAGGTGCAAGAGTTCGTAATGGCTTGTGATACATCTAAGAGACAAAAGTATGTTGCAATTACACCTAATGGTTTACTACAACACCTCCCTATTTCGGTAATGGTATGAAGTGAAATCTCAATGGACTTTATTGTGGGGTTGCCTAGAGTTTGAAACTGTCTTAGTAGTCGTTGATCGTTTTTCCAAATATAGCTATTTTATACCATTGAAGCATCTTTTCACACGCGTACTATTGTTGTTATATTTGTGAGGGAAGTGGTAAGGTTGCATGATGTCCCATACTCTATTTTGAGTGACTGCATATCACCCACAAACAAAGGTAATTAATCGTTGGTTGAGGCTTACCTTCATTGTTTTGTGGCGGAATAACCCATATCTTGGTCACATTGAGTCCTTTGGGCTGAATTGTGGTATAGCACCACATTTCATGTTTCTACGGGTTTCACTCCTTTTGAGGTCGTATATGGGAGGAAACCACCGGTGTTGGTTCATTTTTTGGAGAGAGAGACTAGAGCTGATGCATTAGCACAGGAGTTGAGGAACAAAGATGAAGCTCTTCGTCAACTTAAATACAATCTCAATAGAGCTCGAAAACAAATGAAAGTATATGTAGCCAAGAAGAGAAAAAATGTGCATTATAAGGTGGGAGAATGGGTATTTCTTAAACTAAGGCCTTATAAACAACATTTTTCCGGGAAGAGAATTTACAAGAAGTTAGTCCCACGATTTTTTGGACCATACAAGATTGTGTAGAAAATAGGAGAGGTAGCTTACAAGTTGCAATTGCCCGAGTCATAAAAAATTCATCTTATATTTCACGTCTCTTAGTTAAAAAAAAGGCTATATGAGACTACTCTCAAACTAAAGAGCTTCCCATTACTTTTGAGATCGATAAAGGTGAAGTATAGCCTGAGAAGATTTTGTCTTGGATAAATTGCTTTATAGAATGGCAACACAAAAGAGTGTGGTTAGTTAAATGGAAGGGTCTTGACGTAGGTGACACAACTTGGGAGGATGAAGTGTTGCTCAAAAGTAAGTTTCCAAACCTTAGCCTTTAGGACAAGGCTATTTTTGATGGACAGAGTGATGATAGGACTGTAATTGGACCAAATCCTAATAAGGAGGAGGTGTTATAGGGTTTGAATGATGAAAGACCCAAAGTTTGGAGGATGTATGAGGGAAAAAGAAAGAGTATGGAGAATGTGTGATGTGACAGTTGTCCTTGAAGTAACAATGTCAATTATAAGGAAGAGGAGTTTGAATTATAACTGGCTCTTTTTAAAAATTCCTGTTTAAAAACTAAAAAGTTTAACTCAAGATTGATCTCGGTTATAAACGAAGAACGTTATTGGTTAGTGAAAAAACAACAATATCAATTTATCAATATAAAAACTGAAAGTAAGACCAACAATAAATAGAGATAGAGAGATCACACAAGCATATATCTTGGTTCACACAACACGAGTTACGTCTAGTCCTCACAAATGTGAGATTTTCCATTAAGTGGTCAAAGTAAGAATGTTCTTGGTTTTCACATATCAGTCTTGATCTATTACACAGTCTCTACCTTTCTACCTAGAAAGGATTTTCACAGGTTACCTAACACTATTTCATAAAGAATTTTACAACCTACCTTTTAAATCATAAAAATATTTTTACACACTACTCAAGCTATGTTAACAATATAGCCTTGAGTTACAAAGTAATGATTTTGAGGATGTTAGAATCTGGGTATTGCTCAACTCTTGTTTGAGAAATAGATTCTGTATTTTAGAACTCAATTATCACTGATTTGAAAAACACTAAGAGAATGGAACTTCAATTTTAGAATGATTTTGACAAGCTCGAGTATGATTGAATGATTGATGTTTTGGTTGTCACTTTGAGTTGTGTTTTGTTGGCACTTTGAGTTGTGTTTTGTTCTTCATCGTGAAGCTTTATTTATAGACTTCAAGAGAGCTTATGACAGCTTATTTAACCGTTGGAAGTAGGCAAACTGTCATGAGTAAGTGAATGGATAAGATCAGCCATAAAGCAGGATTGTTTATGCTAAAACCAAGAATGTTCTTGAGATCTAAGAACGTTCTTCGAATTGGTTTGAGATGAGCTGACTTGTACTTGTGATCCTGCCAGTTGTCTGAAATGATTACTTGCTTTAAGTCATGTGTGCAAGTCTGTCTGAAGGTACAAACAGCAGAGTCTTTTATAGCCTATTAATTGTACTTGCTTTTGCTTGACTTGGAGAATGATCTTGCTTTATGCATTTTGTGAAGCAAAGTTTTGAGCCTTCGAATTCTGGACGATTCTTGCTTAGATTGATCCTTGTTTATTCTTGATGAAGATATGCAATGAATATAACTTTCTGGATCAAATCTTTTACATTGAAATCTAATCATTCTTGTTTATGGCAGATGTGGAGAATGTTCTTCGTTTTTCAGAAATCTGTCAAGAACGTTCTTCGTTTTGCTTTCTTGATTTTAATAAGATCTGCTTTGTAATATTTGGTACCTATCTTGTTTTAATACACTTAAAAACACGTGTTAAATACCAAAACACTTAGGATCATAATTAGAAGTCTTAATTAATCTTTTGTTTAATTATCATCAAAACATTAATTTGGGATTTTGTCTCAAAAGTCCTAAGTTGTTAGGATATTCTCCAACAAAGTAGTGTGTGGAAAAAATTGTAGGTATCAATGATTGTAACGTCAGTACCTTGTAGGGTCAGGCAGTGAAAGACTAACCATTGTCTCTGTTGAGGAGCATTGTTTTGGAATTTAAAGTGTTATTTCTATATTATCGTCTTGCAATAATATTGAAGCATTCCATATTTACCTCATATTTTCTGTTATAATTACTCTGCTTTATCAGAGTGAGTCTTCTATCCCAATGATTCAAGCTTGGTAAAATTCTAGTTCGTGTTTCTCCTAGGATAGTGCTTTAATCTTTCAACTATATCTGCAAATTTAATGTCCTTTTCCAATAAAAATTGTTTATATTCATAATTGAAGCTTGTATCATCACATTGTATTTAATTGAAGGAAAAATTCAAGAAATAATATAATTAATTAATATATAGTCGTTCAAGTTTATTGTCATCCCACCTACTCTGAAATTAAACACACAAAAATGTCTATAATTTACATTTATTAACATCAAATGACTTTCACCTAGAGTGAAACTCATTTGATTTTAACGCTTATTTATATTTTTTTAATGTTAATACTTAAAAATGACTAAATGAGTTCCTTTAATAACTTTCCGTCTCTACATTTCAATTACTCCAACCCAACATCTCATTTCTCATTCTTTTTTTATAATAAAAGAGACAAAGCTATCGAGAAGTAAGCAATAAGGCACACAATTTGAGAGGAGAGAAAAGCTTGTATACAGACAATGCCGGCTCCTGCCAATAGCAACCTTTGTTATTTATTCACCAATTGGGATAACCAAACCAGTTGCACTTCTTATTAGCCAAAGCATTTTCCAATTAGATATGTTCCGACTCCGCCAGCGGAGTAAGATTTAACATTTTCAAATTGACAATTTCTTAAGTAACCAATAAATCAGTTGTGATTGATGCAAATGTTTCTTTAAAGGCAAATATTTTTCCAAATGTTTCTTTAATCTTTGTTTTACCGATACTTTAATCACTCTTATTCCTAAACTCTTGTTTATTTTTTGTTCATCCGAAACTTTTTTTTTTTTAAAGGAGATGTTAGTAGTTAATTTGTTACACGAAGAGACAAATTCTAAACAAACTCTGATTCTTATCAATACTCCTAAACCTTTGTCTTAATACATTCTATAATTACTTGTGTGCTAAAATTATTTAAAGTAAGAACAGATAACTTAAACCTAGAAATAAATTTGAATCCAAAATATGAATGAGATAATGCAGCTATTTGTAATTTGAATGAAAACTTGACCATCCAAAATTCCAGACATGAACAAGTGATAAGCGCAGATAAAAATTTACAAATACACAGAGCAAACTGTTCTATTCAATGCATAGAATCTGGTCTCATGGATGCTATCTCGGCATAAATAAACTTTCCAGTAACACGCCAATAATCAAGGAGCGATCACAATTCTCCCAGCAACTTGATCAAGATCCCGACGGCCGCTAGAAGTTAATTTCCTGCCTCTGCAATTTATACGACATAAACAATTTAAATTCTATATATACAAGCTGAAAAACTATCTCATAAGTTTGAAGTGTGTGATGATGCCATTGATATTTTGTATACAAAACACTTTGGACTTTAAACATGGACATTGCATATTCTGATGTACTTGTGCTAAAATATTTTCAATTAGAACAGTGGAGGCAACAAGGATCAAACTCAGTGTTACCAATTGCAGATTGCGGAAAATAATAGTTTGGTAAAATTCCGCTACAAACAATATAGGTTTGTTCGAACTCCACTATGCTATAGCGGCTATTTAACAATATTGATCAAACTCTACATTACTTCATGACATAAATATGTCTGTGATTTTTGTGTTAAAGAGGTAGGATTTATAAAATTTTCAAAACAAAGAAGAGAAGTTATATTTATTTATAACTTACCCTTTTGGATCAACCTCAATAATGTTCATGATTTGTAATTGTTGCAAAATGTGTCTAGCAATAGTGCCACTGCTTTTGCAGAAATGTGGAGGTCGGCTTCCGTTCCTCTGGCTTCCACCATAGATCCTTCTAAAAGCACCGACTCCAAGACCACCTCTCAAATAGATCTTTCTCGCCATGGAGGCTGTAACCAATATCGAACAAACTCAATCTAACAGAAAATATAAAAACACAGTTTCCAAAGTGTAAATGAAGTTTGTGTATGCTAGCTCATAAAAGAAACTTGCAATTAGTTAAGACTAAACTCACCGGCTCTAATATAATACCAGTCAGAATCATAGGGAGCCAGTTCTTTAAATTTTGCTGTTTTGACTATATCGGTCCACTCAGGAAGCTCCATCTATTCATGTTCAAAAAAAAGATAAAAGAAAACATTAGAAGAGAAATATTTAGGTGGAACCACAGTCCACAAACACATTAGCAAATTAAACATTGTAACGAGAAATTTTTTCTTTCTTCGACTATGTTTCAAGTAGAGAAAATAACTAATTGACATTCATGGAAACACTACAGTGATTTGAGCAACTCACCTCTGCAAACTAACATTCAGAGTCGAGTTAGGTAAGTGTTACCAATCGCAGGTCATAGAAAATAACAGTTAGTTCAAAACTTCAAATTCCTCTATACTCGGTGCTATAGCATCACCATATTTGCTATTTGGCAACACTTTGTACTAAACAATGTATAGCAGAACAGTAATGATTTGTTCAAATTTTGATTCGCTACAGTACTATAGCCCCACTATAGCCGTTATCTAACAACACTGAGTTAGTTGTAGTCTACATGCTAAATTAGAATGTGGCATCAAACTTCAAACCCTGTTTGAGGATGAGATAAATGAGTATATTAAGATCCTGCACTGCAAACTATATGGCAAAAAAATCCCTTATGATTTGGCAAATTCGAGGTATTGAGGGTTGAGTTAGGGGTCACTCTAGAGTAGAAGATGGATTGAAATCCATTCAATATTTCATAAGCTATACACATTCAGCTACTCTAACTCCACATTTACTCATCATAAGAGTAAACACCACCATCATAAATCACAACAAGAGTTTACACACACAAACACTAATCCACATTAACAAGAATTGTGAATTTGAGCACATTGGATGCACTAAATTGGAATTCAGCATTTACAAGTTCCCCCAATACTTACAAATGAAAATAAAAAGCAAATTCATTTTATTTAAGTACAAAAAATACAATAAATCTAAGCAACAAATATGAAAAAGAACCCAGTAGAAATAGTATCTTCAATAAGATTGAGAAAATGGCATTGGCAGAACTAACAATAAACAAAATTAGAAACAAAATAAATAAATAAAACAGAACTTTGAATGACCCATTGGCAGAACAATGCATAATCTTCCATAAAACAAGTAAAAGTTTTAGTATTCACAAAAAAAAAAAAAAAAGTTAAATTGAGTGTTAATTACCTTGCCGGAACGCTTGAGGTGAGAAGAGTAAGACTTAACAAACTCGTGAGGAGAAACATCCTTCACAGTCCTTGCAACTGACATGGCGGAATTAAAGAGTACAAACACAATGGGGATTTCAAAGTTCTTTTTTTCTTTTCAAGTTGATATACAAATAAAAAGTGGCTCAATTAGGGTTTTTTTAATCAAACTATTAGGGTTTTTTTTAATCAAACTATTAGGGTTTTTATGGTTTTAATGGCATGCATAAACTTATTATACATAGGTACGGGATAGCACCGGGTACTAGACTAGTACTACTCATCAATAAATTAAATTAGTATTATATTATTATGTAAGAAAATTATTAATTTCATTCATAATAAAAGAAAATAGGAAAAACAAAATATTCACATGTACCGGTACCTACAAATATTTGATATCTGTAAATATAAAAAGTTTTATTATCACCCTGATATCAAAATACGTTTTTTTTTTATGAAGCCAACATAGATGATTAGTATTTTATAATAAAAATTATTATCATAAATGTTTTGATTTTAAGATATATGTAGTTTAAAAGTGCATGATTTTTTATAAGTTTAATTGCAGTTTTGATTTATTTATTATTATTAATTTACAGTAGTCTTTTTATTTTAAAAATCGTCAATTTTTATAAGATTCACATTTTTCTCTATTAGTGTCAATTTCGAGGACGAAACTATTTTAGATGGATAGAATTCTTTATAAGTTTAATTGTAGTTTTGATCCCTTTATTATTATTAATTCACATTGGTCTTTTTATTTTAAAAGTCGACAATTTTTGTAAGACCCACATTTAGGTGGATAGACGGTAAGACCCTCATTTTTTTATTATTAGTAATGTGTAGAATATATATATATATATATATATTAATAATTTCTAATGTTGTTATTATTATTATTATTATATTTTCATTCAATAATTTTTTTTAAGTATATATGGGTATAACATGATATATTTAATTTGACTGAATATTTTGCTAAGTATTTGAAAAAAAAATGCTTATAATAATAACAATAATAATAGAAAAGAAAGAAGCATGAATTAGAAAACTGAATTAAAAACAAAATTATATTAATTTTTGGAGTGAATATTTAGGGTAGTAATGGCGTTAAATTGAAAACAACAAGTTGTTAACTCTAGTGATAAAAAAAAAAATAATAAAAAAAAAAAAAAAAAAACCACAGTAAAACCTACGTCTCCCATTTTCAATCTAAATACTAATAAGAGAGAGAAAAAAAAAGAAAGAAAAAAGGTTTAGAGAGAAAAAAGAATAAATTCAATAAAACTTTTAAAGAAGTTAGTGATTCATCCCCTCAAGTACAAGCTCTTTAATTACAATTATATTAACTTTGTCTAACTATTTTTTATTGTTAGTAAAACAAAATCCCTTATTGATTTTCTGAAGAAAAAAAGAAAAAATTTAATTTTTATGGTAAAGTTGTTATTGTTGTTACTAGTAAAAAAAAACTGATTTTAGTAAATGACTGCATGATGATGGATAGTTTTGAAAAGGGTGTTTTATATTATTATTATTATTACTATTACTATTATTATTATTATTATTATTATTATTATTATTATTATTATTGTGTAGGAAGATTCTTTTTAATTTTAAAAATAAAATTATGATATGAAATTTATTTTCTTAGACGTGATCTTGATTTTCTTATGATATTGATATAAAAGCCAATTTTGATTAGAGGAAATATTTATCTATATCAAAAATTAATTTTCATCCGGTAAAAGTCATTATAAAGACTATATTATTTTAATTATTGACTAAAAATTCAATTTTTATTTGGTTAAAATTTTATATTGTGATAGTTTGAGCATTGAAGAGATTTTTAAAAACTTTATTGATATTAATAATAACAATGTTTCCAGAAATAATGAATGAGTTGAAAGCTGAAAAGTCATTATAAAGACTATATTATTTTAATTATTGACTAAAAATTCAATTTTTATTTGGTTAAAATTTTATTTTGTAATATTTTGAGCATTGAAGAGATTTTTAAAAACTTTATTGATATTAATAATAACAATGTTTCCAGAAATAATGAATGAGTTGAAAGCTGTTGTTATAATTTTTTTTTTAGAATGTTAAATTTATGATTTTTATGAGACAATAGTGTGGATATTGTGTTGATTTATAAAATAAAAGTAATTTTATGATAGAGTTGTTAATTTGTTTTGTAATAATTAAAATGGAATTTGTGTTGAAGTGTCATTAAATTTTATTATTAAATTTTTGGAAGTGAACTAAGGAAGTCTTAGGAATCCTTGATGTTTCTTATATTAGAATTTTGGTCCAAAAGAAATATTGAAAAAATGACATCTTTACTTTATTTTATTGAATTTGTAATGAGACACTTGTTCCAAATATAGACTAAATAACTTTTTATTGCTACTTGTTTGTGTGTTTGCTAATTTGAAAGAATTGATATCTTTTAAAAGTATAAAGAAATGGTTTGTCCTAAAACCTTAAGCCAACATCAAACCTTTAATATGAATTAGGGATAGATGAGTTTTGACACTAAGTGAGTAGTAAATTAATTTGTGAAAGTGTAACGTTTTTGGAGCAAAGACCGCTACGTATGAACTTTAATAACGACACTCACAACGGTAAAAGCATCACTCCATTCGCTTTTCTACTTAAATTATACGTGATATAAATGTATTGTGATGTTGTGTATTGGTTCTATTTGTGTGTTATCTTCAAAATAATTGTTATATGATACGTTTGTTATAATGATATTGTGTTTGACATGTTTAAATTATGGAAAATAAACGTTATATGATGCATTGTTATAATGATTGTGCTTGACATGTTGTGGTTATTTAAGATGATGACTTTGTGTCTAAACGAGGTTGGTTTATGACAAGGTTGAATGATTTTGGACGTTTTGGTTGAGTGGTCTATTTTGTTACTAACTAAGGTGATGTCATTCATGCATGCATTGGTGGCCTTAACCTAGTCACGAGTATGTGACGACAGTATATTGCAAAGGCAACGTGATTCAGAAAAATATTCAACGGTGGGGTACTGAACATAAAACTTTGTAGAGCATTTTTCAAACTGTGGGACATTGTCCAATGGTGGGAACTCTTTACTCTACAGGATGGTGATATTCCAGAATCATGCATTGACATATAGTCTAACAAATAGGATTTGTGCATTTTGGTTGATTTGTATCTTTGGTGTTTTGTGATAATAACAAATATAAACAAGACCGTCTCATGCCTGATTTAACTATAGTTTATTAATTTAATTTCAAAAGCTTACTAATAATGTTTTCTTTCAAAAAATAGTTTTTTTATTAAATAAGTAAAATACAACTTATAAATCAAATTCCCGGTATCACATATCAGGGTAAGATATTTCTCGAATTTGAAAACTCTTTAACTTGTAATAACTACAATTTCTCAAACGTGAGGTCAATTCAGTCAAACACAAACAAAGAATGGGTGAGTTTCAAAATCACGTTGATAATATAATATAAGTGAGAATAACACACACAAAATCCTACTAGAATTGTATCGTAATGCATCATGGTATATTAAAACATTCAAGGAAATAATATCGCATTATTAGGTTAAAATCAATCATAGAAAATCAATATCTTATTATAACAACAAATCATTAAGAGAAATTATTATCATCTTCAATACAAATTAATCAAAACAGAACAATCACAGGACAATGCAATCCTATAATTTAGCTTAAACTCTACTTCTTCACATTTTGGTACCGTTTTAACTTTGAAGTACTTGCATAAACATGTTTAAAGTATTGCATGCACAACTTCCACAATTATATTTCCTTTATTTATTCTTTAACAAGTCCACATGGGAAAGGACACTTATTAGTATTTCTCTTAGAATTGTTATGACCTTTAGAAAAAAAGAAGAATTGTTATGACTTGTAATTTTAGTGTATGAATTTTGTTTTAGAGTGTTTAGATCGAGACAACAAAAATAGAACGTGGAAGCAACAACAATATAAAGAACCAAAACAATGACAACAAATAATGTTCAACGTAACGTAATAAATTTGTGTTCATTGATGTGTATGCGCTGGATACTGTGAGTTGGAACTAACATCATAGATTACAAAACTAAAAACAGTTAAAAAATTTACAACTATCAAATTAGAAAATATCGTAACGTGACAGGACAAATGGGTAAGTGGACAATATATAAAGCAAATCAATCCCATTTCTAAAATCAAAACAATACAAGTCATTTCTAATATTTCTATAACACCATGAAGATCTTTATTCTCTTTATTATCGCCTTTGCATGTGATTTTTTCAGAAATTTTGTTTGAAATGGTAATCCTCTGTCGTATGAAGCTATCTTTAATTTTGGTGACTCTACAAGTGACACTGGAAATGTTGCAACTGACTACCCATTTATGAATAAAAATGGTGCTTATGGCTCCACGTACTTTAATAATCCATCAGGACGTATGTCAAATGGACGACTTATCATAGATTTCATAGGTACTTTTACACATATTATTTTTACATTTTCAATAAAATTTCCTCATATTCAAGAAATGATAAATAAGAAAAATACTAGCTAGCACTCTATCATAATCTATTTGCTATAATTATTGAATTAAAATCTATAATACTTAATGCTGATATATTTTTTATTAAAGAATTCACTAGCTCATGGTCATTTAATTGTAGCTGAGGCATACGGGTTGCCATTTTTATCGGCCTATAAGAATATCACAAAAAGCCAAGTTGATATAAAGAAGGGAGTCAATTTTGCATATGCCGGTGCCCTTGCACTTGATTTCGATTATTTCATATGTAATGATCTCCCACCACCTGGGACAACTAATTCCCTAAAAGTGCAACTTGATTGGTTTAAGACGTTAAAATCCTCCTTGTGTAAAAGCAAAGAAGGTTTTGTCATAACTCCCTGCATATTGTTTTATTTTTTCTCAAATAGATAGATTTTTCTCAATATTACTAACACAAATTTTTTTTTTTTGTGACACAGAGTGCGACAACTACTTTAAACAATCGTTGTTTCTTGTTGGAGAAATTGGTGGAAATGATATTTTTCACATATGACAAAGAAAACTGTTATAGAACTGCGAGAAATAGTTCCTTTACTGGTTGAATCAATTACAAATACTGCCACAATATGTTATATCAAATTGAAATAGTTAAAAATAACTAAGTTTCAATTAAATATATTATTGAATAAATATTAGTGTTTGAGAAATTTAATAATGATTTATTTTCTCTTTTTGTCAGACACTAATTGAAGAAGGAGCAGTAGAACTAGTAATCCAGGGAACTTTCCATTGGGTGTAATGCTGGTGTATTGAACTTTGTGAATAGTAAGAAGAAAGAAGACTATGAAGAATTTGGATTCTTGATAGCTTACAACACTTTCACTGAATCCTATAATGAACAACTCAAAAATTCTATAGAAACATTAAAACAAAAACACCCTCAAGCAAAGATAATATACTTTGACTACTACGGTGCCACCAAATGTTTATATCAAGCTCCACAACAATATGGTGTGTGGAGCAGTTATTTTATTTTCTTGATAAGTTTAGAATGATTTTTTCTTGTCAAATTCATTTAATCACATATTATTTTATCTACATTAATGATGCATGCTTTACTTCAGATAAAGTTGAGATTTTGAAAGCATGTTGTGGAGGAGATGGACCATACCATGTTAATGCACTTTTATTTTGTAGAAATCCTGGTACAACAATTTGCTCTGATCCTTCAAAACTAATAGATTGGGATGGAGCCCACTTAACCGAAGTAGCTTATAGACTAATAGCAAAAGGATTGGTGGAAGGCCCATTTGCAAACCCTTTCTCTTAGACTTGCTACTTTCAAAATAGCTTAGAACTTGTAATACAAGCATTAAGAAATAATTTCTTTGATGAATTATGAACAAAATTAGACTTTGTCCTTATTAGGAGAAACATATACGTCTGTTGTAAAATGAGTATTGATTTCTTTTCTATTTGATATATTATCTATAAATACAATTAAACTTAGTTATGTTTGATGAATAGTTTTATTTGCCAAAGATTAATTTACGTTCACATTATACGTATAAAAGAAATTAATAATTTTTTTAATTTTTCTAGTTGCACTATGTTTGATAAAATAGAGAATTATGAAAGGAAAAAAATTTGAAAATGATAAAATTTAATATAATAATTTAATGCAACAATAAAAAAAAAAATTGGAGAAAATGAAATTAATGAAATTAATGGAATATATTTTCATTTCAATGCAAAAGTTGTTTGCTATAATAGAGTGTCCACAAATCAATTTTCTAGAGAATATGCTTGAATATCCTATTTTGTTATTTTTTATTCATAATCATCATTTACAATATTGATTACATTAGAAAATTAAGGTTTTGGTAAATTGAATGAAAAATATTAGAAAGACATTAATTGTTTTGTTTGTGTAAAACTTGTCACGTGTACTATTTTTTTTTTTTTGTCGTTGTGGAAATATTTCGAAAATTTTATCATTTGATTTGCTCTGCATCTAGTCCAAATAATAACAACATTATAAATACACGCTCCGATATCTTAAAATCATCAAGTATCAATCTCACAAAAATTGGATTGAATTGAGATAAAATAAAATTGTTGCTCAATTTTTCAATAAGATTACAACTATATTTTCTTGCAGGGATTAATTTAGACTATAAAATTGTTGTTCAATTTTCCAGTAAGATTAAAACTATATTCATAGTCAGTGTTAGATTTTAAAATTAATTTGATTTTTAGATATCTAATAATTACTGGTCAAAATTATTAGTAATTTTATAAACTAATGGAAAACTTAAATGATAGTAATTTGTTATTTAAATGAATAGACAGTTATCATGACCTAATTAGTAACTTTATGACGTAATTGAGTCACATATATACCTATATGATTCAACTAATTAAATAACATGAAATACCGTTTTCAATTTATTTTTTTGCCAATATAAATGAAAATCGTTCAGAATTTGAATTACATATATTAGAAAATTGTAGGTTATAATAGTTGTAAATAAGTTTAGACAAATAAAATAATATAGAAAAATAAGTGTCAATTAGGGATAATATCTATGTATATTATGTCTTTCAGAAGATTTGTTTTACTAATATCAAAACATATAATTTGTTTTTACTAATACCAAAACATATATAGTTGATAACACATCTTAAGTCTTATACATACTTTTGACTGATCTGATATCAATACTAATCATAAATATTTATTAGTCGTAAATGCTCAACGTGAATGATCAATATAAAATCATTAAATGTTAGGTGAGGTAATATCATGTTATGTGTACTATATGCCATTTTGCAATATCATGAGCTAATATCATGTCAAATGCACAAGAGAAGATAACTTTTGACAAATTGTAAGGTATACATTCTACCAAATAAAATAGGTTTTAGTTAATCTTAATATAGATTAAGGATGTGGTAGTTATTTTCTAAAACAAGTACACAATAATATTACATGACAAGTTAATAGATTATGATTGAATGAAATAGTTAATGAAAATAGTTCTCACTAATTTCAAGTAAATTTGCAACTGCACGATATCCATAATTAACGTCATCGCCGACGTCAATAATGTTATCTAAGAATTTACAAATTTTAACAGACAGCCAATCCTTGAAGGGAAGAACTCTATGTTGTTTACTTGTCTCTCTAGACTTTTCTTTAACAAATGAGGTAGCCACTACTAGGTATATTAACTATCAATTTTACAAGTTCGTGTATGACTTGACAAAACAGTTGTCGTAAGACTCTAGCTCTCATTGAAAATATATTACAATTTCAATCTTATATCAATTCAAGTATCATAATTCATTATGAATTAATTGACTTACATATGTTTCTAATTACTCTCTAAGAGAAGATATTTCAATTAACTTTTGAGACTTTTTATTTCAAATATAAATATGCTTTTTTCTTCGTTGTATTGATCTTTTCAGACTTGTGATGTGAAATGAATGTTATGAGCATAGTCTTAGATAATTTTCACAAATTCTTCTTACACTAGATGGACTCACCAACTTTGTTCTTTTGAACAAAGTTCAATATATAACATTGAGAATATATTCGTCAAGATAAAGAGTTGTTGGAGATCAACATAGTCTATTGCAATTGTACAAGTAGTTGCTTGAATTTACCCATTTTTAATGTGAAATATTTCATACAACATTGTACTTTTTTTTCATAGGATTTAACATTTGTCTTTATTCCCGTATTGTAGAGTCACCTCATCTGAGCCCAAAGGAAGTGATAATACTTTACCAAAGAAAGCTTGTTACTATTCAGGCCTAACATATTTTCTTTGGTTGATCTTTATGTTTTTCCACCTAAATGTTGTTCCAAAGGAAATTATTCTTCTTAGATCATTGTAGTAGAGACAACTTGAACTTCCTTGATCATTGCAGTAGAGGCAACTTTCATTTTGGTTACAAAATTTGAATAGATGGCTAGGCCCATGTGAAGGATAAAAAAAAAGAGCAAGAAATAGTGTCGTGTAGTAACAAGGGGAGAAGAGAAAAAACTTTGGTTCAGGTGGTGGTAATAGATGTGTAGCAAATTTGTTCTGTTTGATCTATAATTTTGTTAGGTTATTTCTACGACAAAGTTTGTTATTTTAATATACAGTCTGAGTGGTTTTACCTTCTCTAAGAGTTTCTTTGGAATACATACTTTAGTGGAAGGTTATAAGGTTGTTGTTATTGTTGATTGATGTTCTCATATTTAATTTTCTGCTAATTATTATTGCTATGTGAAATTGTATTTTCTATTTGGCCATTTATCTACATAGGTGGGGAAAAATTCCGCATTATTGAGATAATTATCTCTGGTTTTCCCAACAAAGTGGTATTTAGAGCTCGGTTGATTGAATTTGTGCATTTAAACGGAGGAGGAAAATAAATGTCCGAATATGATTAAACTCAACTCTTCTAATTACACACTTTGAAATACTCTAATGGAAGACATATTATACAGTAAATATTTGTATGATTCTATTAAGGGTGACACTGCTAAACCCACATATAAATTTGATGCTGACTGGAAGACGATGAATAGAAAGGCAGTGGTTATCCACATGTTGAAACAAAAATAAATGCTAACAAGATGTCGGAAAAATTAAAAGAGGTGAATGTGAAATACAAAGATGGGGATTCAATGGCAGAGCATATGAGTATTTTTTAGATGAAGAGTTGCAAACGTTATTATTATTGAGCTCCTTGCATGATAATTGGGAAGTCCTTGTTGTGAAGTTGACCAATTCAGCTCGAAGTGGAAAGTTGAAAATATTAATAGTTAAAGAGAGCATATTGAATGAAGAAGCTCAAAGAAAGGAACGTGATTTGATTGGTTCTTCCTCAAAGTCAGAAGCACTAGTTATAGAGTCACGGGTAGGAATGGAAATATGTTAGACTGTCCGTTAGGGGCCTATGGCCTGGCCTACTTATGGTTTGGCCTGGTCTGGCCTATTTAATAAAATGGCTAGGCTTAGGCTATTTTTAAAGCCTATTTATTTAAATAGGTCAGGCTCAGGCTTATGAAAAATCCTATTAGGTCTGACAGGCCGGCCTATATATATATTTTATTATTTATTAATATTATTTTTTATTATTATAATAATAATATTATTTCCTATTTTAAATTATATCAATTAGACAATCAATCAGTAATCATTCCATATTTCAGTAACCGTTCCATATTCTGTAACAATTCTATATTCGGTAGCCGTTTAATTAGTCAATAAAAAATCTATTATTTGAAATCAAAAATTATTTTTTAGAGTTTAAATGATGTTTGTTTCAGATTTTTTTAAAATTATTTTGTTAGAAAAATTATTTTTTGTTTGATATATAAATAGATATATAGACATTGATATTTGTATGTGGAGAGAGTATCATGTGGTATTAGTAGAGTATTTAAAAGTTTTAATGTAAATAAGGATTTTAAATAGGCTTTCAGACCAGACCAGGCTTTTAAAAAGGCTAGGCTAGGACGAAAAAAAAGCCTATGATAGGTCGTAGGCCAGACTTAGGCTTAAAAAATAAATCGTAGTCCAGGCTCAGGCCTTCAAAAGCCTGACATGGCCTGACCTATTCCCACCCCTAATCACGGGGGAGAAGTCAATCTAGAAAATTCCATAGACACAACAACTTTAAAAGTCGTAGCAAGTTAAGAAGTAAGTCGAGGACTAGAAAAGAAGTGATATGCTATCATTGTGGCAACACGGGTCACATAGAAAGAAATTGCAGCTTCCTTAAGAGAGAGATCAATCAAGGGAAAAAAGTGAAGACAAATAGAAGAAAAATGATAGATACAACATCAATTGCATAAACCTTGCATGTCATGATTCAACTTGTGATGATAATTCCATAAACCTTGCATGTCTACATTGTTTGTGATGATAATTCCATAAACCTTGCATGTCATGATTCAACTTGGATTATTTATTCGAGTGTCTCATATCATGTTATTCATAGAAGTGATTTCTTCTCATCTTACAGTACTGGTGATTTTGGCATGGTAAAAATGGAAGATGAAAGAGTATGTAAAATTATCGGCATGGGAGATATTTGTGTTGAAACTGAGATTGGTTGCAAGCTTCAATTGAAGAATATTAGACATATTTATGATATTCATCTCAATTTAATTTCAGTGAAAGCCTTGGATATTAAGGGTTATCAAGCTTACTCTGGTGGTGGTGGAATATGTAAATTTACCAAAGGGTCCCTAGTGGTTGCAAAGGAGCAAAGATCCACTTATCTCTATAGGATGCCTACGAAGCTTTGCAAGGAAGAAGTGAATGCAATTGAAGACGCTTATTCTGTTTTATGGCATATGTGCCTTGACCACTTAAGTGAGAAAGGACTCAACATACTTGCGAAGAAAAATTTTCTTCCTATGAAAGGTACGTCTCTAAAAACTTGCACTCATTGTTTTGCTAAAAAATAACATAGAGTCTCTTATCATAATACTGGTCCTCATAGGAGGCCAAATATTCTTGAATTAGTTCATACTGATGTTTGCATGATGGATAGTAAATCTCTTGGGGGTGCATCGTATTTTGATACTTTTATTGACAACCACTCTAGAAAAGTGTGGGTCTTTCTTTTGAAATCTAAAGATCGGGTACTTGGAGTCTTCAAGCATTTTGATGCAGGTGTTGAAAGAGAAAAGGGAAGGAAGTTGAAATGCATTCGATCAAATAACAGTGGTGAATATAGAAGTTTGTTTGAAGAGTATAGTAGTGAACATGGAATCAGGCTAGAGAAAACATATTCAAAGACACCTTAGCATAATGGTGTTGTAGAGAGAATGAATCGTACGATTGATGACAAAATCAAATGTATGCTCTCTGATGCAAAATTATCAAAATCCTTTTGGGTGAAGCAATGAAAATTGCAGTGGATTTGATCAATCTTTCTCATTCTATTCCACTTGATGGTGATGTTCTAAATAGAGTGTTGACAGGGAAAGATGTCTTTGACCGTTATTTGAGAGTTTTTGGCTACAGATGATTTGTTCACATTCTATGAGATGAGAGGTCCAAGCTTGATAGTAAATCCAAATGGTGTGTATTCATCGGTTATGGTGATGAAGAATTTGGTTATAGATTGTGGGATTCGGTTGACAAGAAAATTATCAGAAGCTGAGATGTGATATTTCTTGAAGACCAAACTATTGAAGATTTTGATAAAGCTGAGAAACATAAACCAAATTCCAAAAGTTACATTGATGTTGCGTCTAAGCCCGATGCATAAATTTTTTGATGATGGGAGATATACAAGTAGATGATGAGAATGTAACTGATGATCATGTACCTCACCATGATGAGCAGGTTCTAGCTGAGCCATCAGTCGAGTTTGAGTTGAGAAGATCTACTAGAGAACGCCAACCTTATCAAAGATATCCTCCACATGAGTATCAAGAAGCAATGACAAATGTTGATAAAGAAAATTGGTTGAAGGCCTTGGAAGAAAAGATGAATTCCTTGCATGAGAATCACACATTTGATGTGGTAAAGTTTCCTAAAGGTAGAAAAGTACTCAAGAACAAATGGATGTATAAGATAATGGTAGAAGAGAATAGCTCTCAACCAAGATACAAACTAATACTAATATATAATTTTGATTCTATATTTAGAATATATATAATATATTCTAAATATAGAATCTATAATTATTTCAATTTTTTGTTGGTTGTGAAAGGTTATAATTAGAGAAAATGTATTGACTTTGATGAAATTTTTTCACCTATGGTGAAGACGTCCTCTATTCGAGTTGTGCTTGGGTTAGCAGCTAGTTTGAACATAGAAGTTGAACAACTTGATGTGAAAAATGCATTCCTTCATGGCGATTTGGAGGAAGGGATCTATATGGAGCAACCGGAGGGTTTCGAACTCAAAGGTAAAGAATGACTTATATATAAATTGAAGAAAAACTTGTACGAGCTCAAACAAGCACCTCAACAATGGTAGAAGAAACTTGATTAGTAAAACTACTTTTGACCATTGTGTGTTTGTTAAGAAATTATCTAATGGTGATCAAATTATTCTCTTGTTATATGTGGATGATATGTTGAGTGTTGGTCATGACGCTAAGAATATTCAAACTCTAAAGAAAGATTTGAACAAGTCTTTTGCAATGAAAGACTTGGGTCCTGCAAAGCAAATTCTGGGCGTGAGAATTATCCATGACAGGAAGAATAATAAATTATGGTTGTCTCAACACAACTACATTGAGAAAGTGTTAGAAAGGTTCAACATGAGCAATTGTGAACTTGTTAGTACTCCACTTGTTACTCATTTTAAATTGAATTTTGATCAATGTCCTAGAAGTGAGAAAGAAAAAGAAGAGATGAAAAGTGTTCCTTATGCATCCGCAATTGGTAGTTTGATGTATGTTATGGTATACACAAGGTCAGGTATTGCTCATGCAGTTGAAGTTGTTAGTCGGTTTCTCTCTAATCTTGATATAGATCATTGACAACCAGTGAAGTGGATTCTCATATACCTCAGAGACACTTCCAAAGTGTGCTTATTCTATGGAGGTGGTGAACTTGTGTTGGATGGCTACACATATTCAAATATGGAAGGTGATATTTATTCTATAAAATCTACTTTTGGTTATATGATGACGTTTTCAAGGGGAGCTGGGTCTTGGCAATCAAGATTACAAAAGTGTGTTGCTTTATCCACTATTAAAGCTGAGTACATTGCAGCAATTGAAGCTTCTAAAAAACTCTTGTGGATGACGAAATTCCTGCACGAGTTAGGCATCAAGCAATACAAGTTTGTGTTATTTTGCGATAGTCAAAGTGCGATCCATCTCAACAAGAATCCGACGTTTCATGCAAAGTCGAAGCTTATTGAAGTGTTGTATCATTGGATACAAGATGCATTGGAAATGAAGTCGTTTTTAATTGAGAAGGTTCATACTGATGAGAATGGTTCAGATATGATGACGAAGGTTGTGCCTTTGTCGAAGATGATATGCTGTAGAAACAAGGCCAACATGGTTGAATAGTACTTTCCCACTTGAGTCGTGAGGGATAGATTTATTGGAATGACTCACTCCCCAAATTGAACCCACCAATTTTATTATTATTATTATTATTATTATTATTATTATTATTATTATTATTATTATTATTATTATTATTATTATTATTATTATTATTATTATTATTATTATTATTGAAAGAAGAAGAAAAAAAGGGGGAATATATGATTTTTAGTCTCATAATTAATTTTTTACCAATTATTATTGCTCTGTGAAATTGTATTTTTTGTTTGACAATTTATCTGTATAGGTGGAGGAAAAAACATTCCACATTATTGAGATAAATATGTTTTTCCCAACATATTGATCTTTATGTTTTTCCACCTAAATGTGGTCCCAAAGGAAATTATCTTTTTTTAGATCATTGTAGTAGAGACAACTTGAACTTTTTTAATTATTGTAGTAGAGACGACTTTGGTTTTGGTTACAAAATTTGAATAGATGATTGGGATCGAGAACGTTAAAGAGTGGGGTGTTGAATTTGGATATGATTTCCCTTGAGATAGTCTCTAAAACTTCCTTTATCACAAGTTTGTAAATATAAAATGTTTTGGCCTAATTGTCCTACATTTCACTCACTCATGTGTATCTTATTGTTTAAAGTTCTAAACACGCATTTATTGGTCAAAGTAATTCTACATTTCTCTACTCTCTAACTATTTCATGTTTCCACAAAGAAATGTCGCATGTGTATTTTATGTTTTAATATTTTTTTAAAATAATAAAGGCAAAATAATATTACTATTTAAACATTATACATTGACGATAGGTTAGATCCATATAATCTATATGTCTGACTTAAACTTTTTTTTTTATAACTATCAATCTTACTAGAAATTTTAATGAAAATTTTAAATCTGAATTTTTTTGACTCAATATTTTTTATTGTCAAATATATCAAATTTGGTTGATCTATTTTTTTTTTTTTTGCATTTTCATGGACTATTTTCATGTTTAATTCTTGATTGATTTATAAAGAGAGTATTATGATTTTCTTTTCTCTTCTATTTTCTAAAAAATTCCCCAAAATATAAAAAAAGTTGCCAATTTTTTTCTGCTCCAGATTTGCATTTTCGATCGGAGGGAATTTGTCTAAAGTTGAACATCCTAAACGTATCTTTATAAAACTCTACCCTTTTCATCTTTCTAGAATTTTCAGGTTTTCTCTTAAAAAACCTATAAACTCTCAAATGCAACACCATAAACCCCAAAACACTGTATATAATAAATTACACTATATTTTGTAAGAAGTTACAGCAGATAAATGAAAATTTTTACAAAGAAAAATAAAACTTTTACAAGTGATTTAGAATATCACATTTATCAAGGTACACATGAAACACTTTAAACTTTATTCCTTTCATAAGACAATGCAATCTCAATAAACTTGATTTAATTATAATTTCTTAATTCAATTTCAAAAGTTTACTAAGACTTTTTTCTTACAAAAAATAGTTTCTTATTAAATAAGTAAAATACAACTTAAAAATCAAATTACCGGTATCACATATCAGATTGAGACTTTTACTGAACTTGAACTTGAAATCTTTAACCTGTAATATCTGCGATTTCGCAAACATCGGGTCAAGTCAGTCAAACAAAAATAACGAAGGGGGTGAGTTTCAAAATCATGTTGATAATATAGTATAAGTGAGAATAACACACAAACAATCATAATATAATCTTATCATAATGCATCATGGTATATTAAAAAAATTCAAGGAAATAATATCACATTATAAGGTCAAAATCAATCATAGAAAATCAATAGCTTATAATAACATCAAATCATTAAGAGAAATTATTATCATGTTCGATACGAATTAATAACAATAGAACAATCACAGGACAATGTAATCCTATAACTGAGCTTAAACTCAACTTCTTCATATTTTGATACAATTTTAACTCTGAAGTACTTGAATAAACATGTTTAAAGTATTGCATGCCTAACTTCCACAATTATTTTTCATTTTTATTTTTTATTTTTTAACATGTCCCCATGGGGCAAAGGCACTTATTAGTATTTCTCTTAGAATTGTTACGACCCTTAGAGAAAAGAAGAATTGTTATGGCTTGTAATTTTAGTGCATGAATTTTATTTTATAGTGTTTATATCGAGACAACAAAATTTGAAAGTGGAAGTAACAACAACATAAAAAACCAAAACAATGACAACAAATAATGTTCAACATATGTGTTCATTTATGTGTATGCGTTGGATAGTGTGTGTTGGATCTAACATCATAGATTACAAAACTAAAAATAGTTAAAAAAATTTACAAATATCAAATTAGAAAATATTGTGACGTAACAGGACAAAAGGGTAAGTGGACAATATGTAAAGCATATCAATCTCATTTCTAAAATCACAAATACACAAGTTGTTTCTAATATTTCTATAACACCATAATGATCTTTATTCTCTTTATTATCAACTTCGCATGTGGTTTCTTCGGAAATTTTGTTTCAAATGGTAATCATTTGTCGTATGAAGCTATATTCAACTTTGGTAACTCTCCAAGTGACAATAGAAATGCTACAACTGGCTACCCATCTATGAATAAAAATGGTGTTTATGGTTCCACGTACTTTAATCATCCATCAGGACATATGTCGAATGGACAACTCATCATAGATTTCATAGGTACTTTTACACATTATTTTTACTTTTTAAATAAATTTTTTCTCATATTTAAGAAATTATAAATAAGAAAAATACTAGATATCACTCTAAGATACTCTATTTGATATAATTATTGTATTAAAAATCTATAATTCTTATTGTTGATATTTTTTTTATTAAAAAATTCCCTAGCTAATGGTCATTTATTTGACATATGGGTTGCCATTTTTTCGGCTAAGAATATCACGAAAAGTCAAGCAAATATAAAGAAGGGAGTAAATTTTGCATATTCCAGTGCCACTTCACTTGAATTCGATTATTTCATACGTAATGATCTACCACCACGTGAGACAAATAATTTATTGAAAGTGCAATTTGATTGTTTTAAGATGTTAAAATCCTCCTTGTGTAAAAACAAAGATGGTTTTGTCATAACTCCCTGCACCTTGTTTTAGTTTTCTTTCTCAAATCATACATTTTTCTCAATACTACTAACACAAATTTTGTTTCGTTGTGACATATAGTGCAACAACTACTTTAAACAATCGTTGTTGTTTCTGGTTGGAGAGATTGGTAGAAATGATATTTTTTCACATATGACAAAGAAAATTGTTATAGAACTGAGATAAATAGTTCCTTTACTAGCTGAATCAATTATAAATACCGCCATAGTATGCTATATCAAATTGAAATAGTTAGAAAAATAACTAAGTTTAAATTATATATATTATTGAATAAATATTAGTGTTGTACAAATTTAATAATGATTTATTTTTCTCTTTTTGTCAAGTATTAATTGAAGAAGGAGCAGTAGAACTAGTAATTCTAGGGAACTTTCCATTGGGGTGTAATGTATGTGTATTGAACTTTGTGAATAGTAAGAAGAAAGAAGACTATGATGAGTTTGAGTTCTTATTAATAAATTGTATAACCTCATTCTTTTTAATCCTTAATAGGGAGGAAGTACAAGAGTATATATAGCACTTTTTATATGCTATAACATAATAACAACTATAACAGAATAACAATTAAACTAATTAGTTAGTTACATAATAACAACTATAATATCCCCTCAAGTGTAACATCCTATTTTTTATTTTATTTTTTTTTTCCGAACAAAATATATAATTTCCCATGTGATTCCAAACAAACAAATAAATAATTCATCGTTAAATTAAAATCCATCAGTATTTCAATTAATACGTAATACTCAAATTGTAAGGTTCAGAAATGTAGTAATAAAATGAGAATTGACATAGACTAGAGTTCAACATAAATAAATTTCCTAAAGCTGACCACTACTACTCCTAGAATTAAAAGAGATGTTCCATCTATTCTTCTGAAAACTTTCTCGATTGTGCAAGTAGATTAGGAATGTCATCTGTCCAAAAGTAAGGGTCATCTCCAAAATTCTTACCAATAAATAATAAATAAATAACAATAAATAGAACAGTACAATACCCACATAATTAATGACATTATTCCATTCAAATTGCCACACATACGGTAACAATTAAAGATAACAGAATCATGTTTACGTAATTAATAATTATTAGTTCATCCAAAACAACAACCAGGAAGTACACTTAAAATACAAATATATTATTATGATATCTGTATAATTAATAATAATCGTTACTCCATACAAACTACCTTACAATAGAATACCACAATATCTACATCATTAATAACATTAATTCAGTCAGACAATTAGGAATCAAGAGATACAGTAATAAAACAAGTACAATATCACATATTAATTCACCCCAAACTAATAACAGTTACATTCATGAGCATAATATCCACATCATTTATTATTAACATTGCCTCATCCAAACGAACAAATGCAATCGTATACAGATTTATCAGTACAATATATACCCCATTAATAACATTATTTCAACCAATTATCAGTAGATACAATGTATCATTCTGTATAAAACATTAATCACACTTAATTCAATG
>NC_021162.2:4420717-4425701 GCF_000331145.2 Cicer arietinum
TATTTGCAATTAAAGTATTATCAGCAGCGGTGGTAACAGACAAATCAAACAATAAGGTTGTGACATGCAATTCCAATAGCTTCACACAATCCATAGAGATAAATGAATGTGTTGCACCAGAGTCAAAAAGGACGGTTAGAATATTACCTGAGATTTCACACTCCCCTTGGAAGGATTCATTCGGGCGAGACGTCCCTTGACCATTTATATTGTAAACTCGTCCTTGAGCTGTTGGGTGTGTGACTTCAGTCGCATGTAGTGAGGCTTCTGCCTTTGGTTCCTTGCAGTCCATGGCTAGATGTCTGGGCTTCTGGCATTTAAAACATACATTGCCGTTGAGAGTGCACTTATTCGCAAGGTGTCTTGGGTCTCCACAACGATAACAGTATGGCTTTGATTCTGAAGTCCTCTGTCTATCATCTGAAATGGAGGTCATTGGACGATATGGTCCCTTATCTGACCCTTGGGGACGACGATATGGATTTTGATCTGGTCTACTACGACCCTGGTTCTGATTACTCGGTCGTGTTGGTCCCCCGTGGTTACCAGTACCCCCACGATTTAGCCTGCGGTTCTTCATAGCCTCTACCTCTCTGCACTTTTCCACTAGGGGTTGGAATCGCGTGATTCCCAGAGGTAGTACCGAATCTTGAATTTCATACTTCAATCCATCTTGAAAACGGTGACACATAAAGTCTTCATCAATGGTCTGACGAAAAAACTTGAAGTATCGCGATAAGGATTCAAACTTTGCCGCATATTCTCCCACAGTCATGCTACCCTGGCGGATCTTCAGAAAGTCATCTCCCAATTTTGTTCTAGCACTTACCGGAAAATATTTGTCCAAAAACTTCATCTGAAAGGACTCCCAGTTAATCTCTTCTTGAGCCGCTTCCATCATCAATTTGGTGCTCCTCCACCAATATTCAGCATCACTAAGTAGCAAATAAGTGGCATAGTTCACTTTAACTTCAGGTGGGCATCGAATCACTTCAAAGATCTTCTCCACTTCCCGTAACCACTTGTCAGCCTTTTCAGGATCCACATCTCCATGAAACTTGGGAGGGTCATGTCTGCGGAAGTCTGTTAAACCTCTAGATTCGGCCGCCCTTTCTTCTCTTTCCTCCCTTCGCATTTCACGTTGATTCTGAGCAGCGATGGCCGTGGCCATTTGTACCATAGCTTGAGCCATCTCATTCATTCCCACTTCATTAGTCCCACTAGCACCAGGAGTACGTCTTGGAGGCATCGTTCCTGCGACGCTCAATCCAGTCAGTGTCAAGCATTTGCCTTAAAATCAATAAAGATGTCGTCTAGAAGAATCATGAGTAAGGATAACGCTAACTACTACATCCACACCAATGAACGGCAAAAGTCACAAGGAAATATACTACAACTACACTATTATTCAACATTGGTCAGCTTACACCTAACTCACAGTCCAATCAAGATCGAACTGCTCTGATACCAAATTAGTTAGTTACAATGCATAGGATACTCTAAGTATAGTCTAATATATCCCCTCAAGCTGGATGATATATGTCTAACAAAGCAAGCTTGGAAACAAATGAATGAAATGGGGTAGAATTCAAAGCCTTTGTGAATATATGTGCCAACTGTTTTGAAGAGCTGATAGGTAGAAGATGAAATAATTTTTGCAGTAATTTTTCCCGAACTATGTGACAGTCGATCTCAATATGTTGTGTTCGTTCATGAAAGGACGCGTTAGCAGCAATGTGCTTAGCGGATTGGCTATCACAGTAAAGTAAGGCTGGAGTTGTAAAATTAAGTTGGAAATCTTGTAAAAGAAATGTTAACCATTGACTCTCTCATATAGTGGATGCCATAGATCTATACTCAGCTTCGGAAGACGACCGGGAGATTGTCGGTTACTTTTTAGACTCCCATGAAACCAAGGAATCCCCCAAGAAGATACAATAACCATTCACCAATTTTCTGGTTTCTACACAAGTTGCCAAATTGGAATCACAAAAGGCTTTTAGTTGTAATGAAGAAGAAGAAGAAGGTAGGGAAATGTCGTTGCCTGGAGAGTTCTTAAGATAACGCAAAATATGAATAGCTGCTGCAAAGTGGTAAGAGGTTGGTTTGTTGGTGTATTGACTTAATTGTTGAACAACGAAGCTGATATTCAGACGAGTGTTGGTGAGGTAGATAAGTTTGTTTGCCAATTACTCTTCTATAAGGCTCCAGATCAGATAAGTAATTTATGTCTGTAGGTGAAAAATTTAAGTCTTTTTGCATAGGCGCTGAAGCTGGTTTTGTGGCAAGGAGGCCTTCTGAAGCGATGATATCGAGTGTATATTTATGTTGACAAATGTGGATCTCGGATTTACTTCGTGACATTTCCATTCATAGGAAATATTTAAGTTGTCCAAGGTCTTTAATTCAAAAACTCTTATGAAGGATGTCCTTTATGTGGATAATTTATGACATATCGTTACCAACAAGTATCAAATCATCAACATAAATCAGTAGTGCAGTAAAGGAATATCTTTCATGTTTGATAAACAATGAGTTATCATTGGATGATGGACAATATCCATTACAAGTTAATGCACTAGACAATTTTGCATACCATTGTCTACTTGATTGCTTTAAACCATAAATTGATTTAAGCAATTTGCAAACCTTATTGGGAGAATTAGAATTAAGATTAGGAGGAAAAATCATACAAACCTCTTAATCTAAAGTGCCATGTAGAAAGGCATTGTAAACATCTAATTGATGTAAGAACCAGTTTTGTGATGAAGCAATGGATAATAACAATCTAGTTGTAGTTAATTTTGCAACTGGACTATAAGTATAAAAAAAAACCAATACCTTCAATTTGGGTAAAACCCTTAACTACAAGAAGAGCTTTATACCTTTCGATAGTGTCGTCAACTTTAACTACAAGTAGACAAGTTAGTATAAGATAAAAAAAATTTGATAAAAGATAACATACATCACTAGATGATTAAGGAACCAAAGCATTGCAGTGATAAGAATTTAAGTATAGGGGAGGATTCCTAATCCTAGTGGATCTTCTAAGCGTGTGTGTGTCATCATCATAATTAATGTGTGCATCATTAAGGGAAATAAAGGAAACATGGGAAGGCACAAAATCATAGTTATTAGCATGTGTACATAAATGCATATTATTGGAAGCATTAGGAAGAGTGATATTATCAAAGAGAAAATTGTAGTCATCTTGAGTAATGACATGATCATTGCTGGAATTCAACACAGGAGCAACATAAGGAAAGTAAGATTCATGAAAAACAACATTTCTAGAAATAAAAATATTTTTAATGTGTAAATCATATAATAAGTAACCTTTGGTGCCATGTTTAAAGCCCAAGAAGATACATTTTATAGCACGAGGATCAAGTTTAGATTTATTTTGAACTAAAGTAGTAGCATATGATAAACACCCAAAAACCTTTAAATCCAGAAAAGTTGGAGGCTGGTTATGCTAAACCTTAAAAGGGGTTTTATTTTTAAGAATTGGGGTAGGCAACCGATTGATCAAATAAACAACATGTGATATGGCATAAGCCCAAAAACACTTGGGCAAATGTAATTGAAATAACAAAGCTCTTGTGACATTTAAAAGGTGACTATGTTTGCGCTCCACAACAAAATTTTGTTATGGAGTTTCGACACAAGAGGTTTGATGAATGATGCCTAATGAGGAATAAAATTTAGGCATCTTAAACTCCAATCCATTACCACTCCTAATTGTTTTAACAATGAACGAAAACTGATTGTAAATCATTTTAATAAAATGCTTAATACTAGTTCTAGTTGCAGTTTTAGATTTCATCAAAAACCACCAAGTATATCTAGAGAAATCATCCACAACAATCAAGAAATAAGCATGCCCTTGAATAGATTTCACCCCAATGGGACTCCGAATGTCCATATGCAATAATACAAATATAGAAGAGGTGGAAGAATGACTTATAGGAAAATAAAATTTACATTGTTTGGCAAAATGACAAGAGTCACAAATCAAGCTTTTATCGGTAGAGATGTAAAGAAATCTATTACAAAGATGTTGTATAACAGAGTGAGAAGGGTGGCCTAAACGGTAATGCCACATGTCAAATTGACTATTATTAGTATCTACAATATTAATATCAGAAACATGATGAACATCATGAAAATTAACAGAAGAAAATTTAGGCAATTGTTGACAGCGTTTCAGCAAGTGTACTGAATCGTTGCAAGTAATAATAAAACGGTAGTACCGAGTGTCGAACTCAAGGATTGCGTTTTACTATTGAATTATATTTAGTTACTAAAATTGAACAAAAAGTTCCCAAGTTGATTGAAATAATAATTAAAATTGACAGCAGTAGTAAAATTGATCTTTTATAAATTAAGAAAAATGTCAGGGATGAGTTTCACTTCGAATCCAACCTTGGTGTCTAATTTGATCCTAGTTATTGAATTCTTTTATTGAATTAGTACCGAATTCTCTCTATTTTTCTTGCCCTAATGTCTTAGTGACAGAACCTTTAATTCCAAAGTAACCCCTACTAACGTATAGAAATTCTCTTGTAAATTATTGCTTTGCAACTAATTTAATTGGTTTCATGACCTGCACCTATGTCTAGAATACAAATTCATGAATTTCTCATCTCAAGCATTCGTAAAGTCCACTTCCGTTTCAAAATACAAATCGTAGAACATTTTAATGTTGATCAAGCAATAAAAAGCATTAAGCACAGAGATGAGAAAAACAATTCAATAAACTCATTCATATAACTAGAAATCAAATCAGAAAAATAAGGGTTTCATCTGGTTACACTCATCCCTAACAAATAGGGTTTAGTTACTCATGACAGAGATACAAAAGATAAGGATTAAAGAAGAATTACAAGAATGATTCATGGATGATTCTTGATAAAACTGCTTCAATGGCGTTAGAAACGGCCGTCTTTGAGTTTCTATGCTAGGGCACAAGTCTCCCAACTTC
>NC_021162.2:4425711-4450806 GCF_000331145.2 Cicer arietinum
TCCAGCGCGTTTGGGCAGTAGCAGATGCTGGAAAAAGCGTTTGGCTTGCGCTTGGGCGCGCTCGGGCGCGCCCAACATCTGCTGTCCGGCGTATATTGCTTTTTGCTCCTCTTTCGAGTCTGAATTTGGTTCCGGTGTCTTCATGAAAGTTGTAGCTATGGATCGTAGCTTTCATTTGCACTTGGGTAGACTCCTATTGGACATCTACAACTCCAGATATGGCTGAAATACTCTACATGTGTCATGTTGATATCTCACAAAAATTCAGCACTGCACCAAAACACAACGCAATGTAAAATTACGAAAAATTCCTACTTAATCACTAAAATAAAAACACAAAACATTTTATTAACTCAAAGAAGAAAGATCAACAAAATATATCAAATAAATCCTTAATTTAACTAATGATTGAGGATAAATAAGACTAAAATAGTGGGAAAATATGCATATGATGAAGAGTCATCAATTGTGCACTACTAGTAATCCTAAAAACTTGTGTGAGAATGTAAAGATTGTTGAAAACTTCAACATGTTCAATCATCCTCTGGGTATTGGAATCCTGAATGCAACAAGACTTATGTGAGAAAATTAATTTGCAATTCATATAATGTGTGAGTTTGTATATGGATATCAAACTAAATTGAAATTGGGGAATATAAAGAACATCATTAAGATGTAAATATGGGGAAAGATGTAATGCTCCTACAAAGTGTGCATAAATAAGATGTCCAATTAGAAACTTAACAGAAATAGGTGTAATTTGTTTAATAGATGAAAGAAAATAAATAAAAAGACATACATGATCAAATACTCCTGAGTCTAGAATCAAAATAGAGGATAAAGAAGATTGAAAAACTGGTTGTGAAATGTTGGAAATTACATGATTACTAGTATCATCAGAAGCATTCTTGTTGGAGTTTAAGACAAAATTTTCACCCTTTGAAGTCTGAAGCAAAGTGACAAAGTATTGATACTCATCTTTAGAAATTGAAAGACCATTATCTGAAGTAGTAGAAGTGAGATTTGTAGAATGTTTGGATTCCACATTGTTGGTGCTGGAAGAGGAATTGAAATTGTTAGACTGATTCTTTGAACGGTAACCCGAAGGGAAGTCGTGTTTGAAATAACATGTCTCAATGGTATGATTTGTCTTGTGACAATTGGTGCAAACCATATATGGTTTAGATCCTCGGCCACGTCCCCTATCAGGATTGGAGTTTCCCTTACTAGAACCATTTGATACTGAATTGAAAGAAAACACTGTTGAATCTGGAGCTGCAGAATTGAGGGACAAATCTTGTTGCATCACCAATGAATAAGTCTTGCTAATTGGAGGTAAAGAATCCATGAGAAGTATTTGAGTTCAAACGTTTTGATAAGAATCATTCAAACCTTTCAACAAACAGGTGACATATTCTTTATGCTTGAATTCCCGAACAATGGTACTGAGATGACATGAACAAGGGTTTTTGCATATGCAAGAAGGAGTAAGTCGAAGATCTTCTAATTCATCCCATAATATCTTCATGTTAGTAAAATGTTGAGACAAAGAAAGCTCACCCTGTTTCATGGAATGCAGGTCACGTTGGAGATTTGAGAAACGAAAAATGGTTCCCTCTGGTAAATCGATCTTGAAGATCATTTCAAAGATTTGTTGCATTATAAATACAAATCGTACTCTGAGAGATGTGCAGTGACAAGGTGCAATTTATCCAAGAAAGAACGATACTGTTACCTCGTTTCGAAAGCTCATAATTGGGATCGCTGTGAGGTGGTGACGGAAGTGTGTCGTTTATGTATCGAAGTTTGTTTTTGGAAGGAAGTGCTCTTCGCATCAATCTGCTCCAATTGTAATAGTTGTGATTGTTAAGCGACGGTGCAACGAGGGTAGCGCTGAGATAAAGATAATAGGGAGAGGATTCTACCCTGCACCCCACATCTAAACCTGCCACCCCCTCAATCAACGTGAAAAATACAATTTTGCCCTTTATAAAACCTTCAACTTTTGTAACTTCTCATTTTTCACCCTCTTTTCAAAATATTCGGAAGTTTCCCAAGTTTCGAAATGATAGTTTCCAGAATTTTTGAAACTTTCGAAATAGAAAATTCTAGAATTTTTGAAACTTTCAAACAA
The DNA here is from genome assembly GCF_000331145.2 of Cicer arietinum. Lineage (NCBI taxonomy): Eukaryota > Viridiplantae > Streptophyta > Magnoliopsida > Fabales > Fabaceae > Cicer > Cicer arietinum. The sequence continues at coordinate 4,427,846 of NC_021162.2, forward strand.
TTCAAAACTTTCGAAATAGGAAAATTTCAAAATTTTCCATATTTGAAAATTTTCGAAACTTTCCAACATCGGAAACTTTTGAAATTTTCCAAATTTAGAAACTTTCTAAATTTCCGAAATGTAATCCTTATTTCAAAAATATGAAACTATCAATTTTGAAACTTATTATAATTGGTTAAAAGGATAAAACTGTATTTTCAAGTGTCTTGAGGGGTGGCAGATTTAGGTGTGGGGGTGCATAGTATAATCCTCTAATAGGGATTTCTAGGGTTTTGAGAGGGATCAGGGGTTAGAGTTTCATTGTTAAAAGGAGGAATATGGATGAAATCATATTCTGAAGAATCACAATCAGAATCATGCATGGAATAAATGGATTGGAAATCAAAGAAAGAGAATGTTGGAAATCACCATTTCACTAATACCATATTAATAAACTCTATCATCTCATTCTTTTTAATTCTTAATAGGGAGCAAGTACAAGAGTATATATAGCACTTGTTATATGCTATAACAGAATAACAATTAAACTAATTAGTTAGTTACAATGCAAAGAGTAATCTAAGTATAATCTAATATTTCTTGATAGCTTACAACACTTTCACTGAATACTATAATGAACAACTCAAAAATTCCATAGAGATTTTGAAAGCATGAACAACTCAACTCACATATATTATTTTATCTACATTAATGACAGAGGCTTTACTTCTGATAAAGTTGAGATTTTGAAAGAATGTTGTGGAGGAAATGGACCATATCATGTTAATGCACGTTTATTTTGTGGAAATCCTAGTACAAAGATTTGCTCTAATCCTTCAAAACTAATAGATTGGGATGAAGCCCACTTAACCAAAAAAGCTTATAAACTAATAGCAAAAGGATTGGTCGAAGTCCCTTTTGCAAACCCTTCTCTTAGACATGCTACTTTTGAAATAGCTTAGAACTTGTAATACAAGCATTGATAAAGAATTTCTTTGATGAGTTATGAACAAAATTAGACTTTGTCCTTATTAGGAGAAACATATATGTATGTTTTAAAATGAATATTGATTTCTTTTCTATTTGATATATTATCTATAAATACAATAAAATGTAGTTATGTTTGATGAATAGTTTTATTTACCAAAAGTTAATTTATGTTTGATAATAAGTTAATTTTTTAATTTTTCTAGTTGCACTATGTTTGATAAAGTAGAGAAATATGAAAGGAAAAAAAATTCAAAATAACAAAATTTAATATAACAATTTAATGCAACAATAAAAAAAATTTAGAGAAAAATGAAGTTAATGGAAAATATTTTCATATCAACGTGGAAGTTGTTTGCTATAATAGAACGTCCACAGATCAATTTGCTAGAAAATATGCTTGTATATCCTATTTTGTTATTTTTTATTCTAAATTCTTTTTAATCATCATTTACAAAATTGATTACATTAAATAATTAAGCTTTTGGTAAATGTGAATCAAAAATATTAAAAAGACATTAATTGTTTTGTTTGTGTAAAATTTGCCACGTGTATTATTTTGTTTTGTGGAAGTGAATTGTTTATATTGTAGATTAGTTTATATAAATTAATTATATTTTTTAATTTGTATAACAACATTTAATTTATAATTTGTTATGAAGGATGTAAGCGTCGCATGGACACATTGACGTCAGAATATTTAGAAAATTTTCATGTGTCAATATATTTAGTTGTGTACCTATTTATGAAAAATAATTAATTAAGATTATCGTTTGATTTGCTATACACCTTGTCCAAATTATAGCAATGTTATAAATAGACGTTACATTATCTAAAAAATTATCGAGTATCAATCTTAAGATAAAATAAAATATTGTTCAATTTTTTAGTAATATTACAACTATATTTTCTTTCAAAGATTGAGTTAGACTATAAAATAGTTGTTCAATTTTTCGGTAATAATAAAAGTATTTATGTTTAGACTTTAAAATTAATTAGAAAATTGTAGGTTATAGTAGAAGAAAATAAGTTTAGACAAATAAACTAATATAGAAAAAATGAGTGTCATTTAACAATAATATCCATATATATTATGTCTTTTAGATTTTATTTTTTTTTTTACTAATTCCAAAACATATATAGTTGATAACATATCTTTAAGTATTAACAATCGATTATAATACTTTCTTTTGACCGATCCATTATCAATAACAATGATAACTATTTATTAGTTGTAATATGTTTTTAATTATAATAATTAATTTTTCATAATTATGATTTTATTTGTCAATTTTTTTTTTAAACATCCCACAATGTGAACGTTCAATATAAAATCATTAAATATTAGGTGAACTAATATCATGTCATGTATTTATTGTCAAATGCACAAGAGAATATAACTTTTGACAAATCGTCATGTATACATTCTATCTAATAAAATATATTTCATTTAATCTTAATATAGATTAAGGATGTGGAAGTTTTTTTTTCAAAAAAACAAGTACAAAATAGTATTACATGACAAGTTAATAGATTAACCATCAACGCCGACGTCAATACTCTTATTTAAAAATTTATGAATTTCAATAGGTAGCCAATCATTGAAGAGAAAAACTCTACGTTGTTACCTATCTCTCTAGACTTTCCTTTAACAAATGATGTAGCCACTACTAGGTATATTAACTATCAATTTTACAAGTTACTCGACACAAAGTTTGTCGTAAGATTCTAACTCTCATTGAAAACATATTATAATTTCAATCTTATATAAATTCAAATATCATGATTCATTCTGAATTAATTGACTTACATAGATTTTTAATTACTCTCTAAAAGAAGATATTCCAATTAACTCTCAAGACTTTATTCTTGAAATGATATTTTAAATATAAATAGGCTTTTTTCTTCGTTGTATCAATCTTTTCAAACTTACGATATGATATGAATGTTATGAGCAAAGTGTTAGATAATTTTCACTTATACTTCTTACACTAGATGGAGTCGCCAACTTTATTCATTTGAACAAAGTTCAATATTATATATTGGGAATATGTTTGTTGAGATAAAGAGCTCTTGAAGATCAACATAGTCTATTGCAATTGTATAAGTAGGTGTTTGAATTTGCACATTTTTAATGTGAAAGCTTTTCTACTGTATTGTATTTCTTTTCATAGGATTTGACATTTGTCTTTATTTCTGTATTGTAGAGTCACATCCTCTAAGCACAAAGAAATATCGTATGGTTCTTTCTTCGTTCTTCTAATTAAGTGGTTTCACTTGTTCCTTTCATTTTGGTTTCTTCTTGTTTTTTTATCTTATGTTTTAATATTTTCTAAAATAAATAAAAACTAAATAATATTACTATTTACATATTACACATAGGTGACAAGTTAGATCCATGTAACCATATGATTGACTTTAAGTAAGAGTTTAAAGGAAGAAAATCAACTTGTATTAACGTACATAACTTAAATGGTCAAATTAACTGATTTTAAAGTTTAAAAACTTATCGATTTTAAAAATTAAATTAAGAGGCAAAAAATATATTTAAACTTTTTTTTTTATAACTATCAGTTTTTACTAGAAATTTTAATATAAATATAAATATGAATTTTTTTTGACTCAATGTTTTTTTAATGTCAAATACATCAAATTTGATTGATCTAAATTTGTTATTTATTTTTTAAGATCAAAGGAAAAGTTAGACGTGATTTTTGTTATAAATATATAAATTAATAATCTTATTTTTTCTTTTATACTCAAAAAATATTTTTATGAATAAACTTTGATTTTGAATCATAAAAATGTAAACATTCGTTTATTAAGTGCATGAAATCTATAAAATATCAAATTGTTCTCTTAAATTATTAAAATCCATCCAAATGTATTTTCCATCAACTATTTTAGAAAGTATCTTAAAAAATTCAAATGACATTTTGTTGATGTTAGACAATTTAAAAAATAATTTAAATTATTAAATATTAACTCAATTGATAAATGTTAAGTAAGATGTCTTGGGTTGGAAAATTTATTGGGCTAAATTTATACTTCATATTTCATAAATTACATTACTAAATTTATGTTCTTAATGGGAGAAACAAATGCAAGCAAAATCCAGTGGCCGAAAATTTATTGTTCAAGTTAGTTGAACTCGAAATTGAAATCGTGACGTTGATGTTCTCATTGTTATCATCGAACTCACATTGTCAAAACAACTCACATTGTCTTCTGTTCTGCTCCTTCTTCGTATTACTCTCCATTCTCTCTTCGATCTAATCGCCTCTCAAAACCTTTATATTCATTCACACCGACCCATTTCGCCATTTGAGTTCTTAATTAAGAATCATCGCTTTTTGATTCGTGGGTTTTGTTCAAAATGGCTTCTTTCACTGTCCCTTGTCCCAAATGTCTCTCTTTTCATCATTTTGGTTTGAAATCTCAGACCCCAACAAAGAATATTCAATTGGGGTTCAGCAAATCTCAGTCATTTGGATCTGTGAGTCGTGATTCAGTTTCAACTGGGATTCAGGTCTGTAATTGTTTTGTCAAATTTGAATCTTGGTTTTTTATTTTTTTATTTTTTATTTATTTATTTAAGTTTGAATAATAAATTTTGCATAGTTTTTTTCTTGTTCAGATTTTGGATTGTGATTGATGATGTCACTGTATGTGATTAAGAGACTTTTTATCACATTTCAGCTTATTTCTTTAAAAAATCACTTTTGAGAATGGTGTTTTATGTCTGCTTATATGTATGGTGTTTGAGATATTCACTGTTTGAGAATGCTCAATTGAGTAAACCTTCAATTTGATTCCTAAATTATATTTGATCGTAAACTATTGAAATGTGATAAAAAGTCTCTAAACTGTTCTCAATTTACCATGTTAGTCTCTAGACTATCAACTATCACTTTCTCATATTTTCAAAATAATTGAAGGACTAATTTGATGGATTAGTAATAGTTAATAGTTTATGGACTATTTATTATATTTCTATAGTCCAGGGACTCTATAGAATAGAGTGAGACTGATATTTTAGGGACCAAATTGAAGGTTTATTTTTTTCAATTTGTTTGCCTGAATTCAAGCTTATTGGCTGATTTTTATTTTTATTTTTATTTTTATTTTTGTTTTCCTTTTTTAATTTTTGGTGCCGTGTTGTTAACTTATTTCTTGTTTTAGCATATATCAATTGTCAAGTTATTGTATATACTTACATTTTAGCATAAATTAGTAATTAAAAAGAAATACACATCACTGTTTTCTGTGTTTTTTTGGTTGGTGAACATTGTGTTTTCTGTGTTGAGTTATGAGTGTCCTTTACTTTTTTGGGAAAAAAGATAACCTTTTGTTCCTTGAAGTACTATTTATTTGAAGCTTTCTTTTTATCTCACACTTTACAGTTGATACATATTTTGATCTATAAAAACATAGTAGTTTTTTATCCCCCACTATTGCAGTATTTTCTGCAGAGTGGAGATTCATAAATAGAAGAAGTGCATTATATTCATTGCATTTGATGAATCTGTTGCCACAGATGTAACTGCAAACAGTGTAGTTATTCCCTCAGCTTCTAATTTGCTTAAAACCGGAGAAACTCATAATTTATCCGTCAAAACAATATTTGTCTGTAATTTGTATTCTGAATTCACCGAATATTAACAATAAACTTGTCTCCGAGGCTTTGCAGCTATATTTTTCTTCCTCATTATTTATGTGTTTGATCGTTGTTGCTGTGTCCTACAGTGCCTTGAAAGGAAGCAATCTTCTGTCTGGAAGGTTCAAGCACATCCTAATGAGGTTAGTTCTCGTCGAGTTTACTTTGAATGATTAATTTTCATCATCCCTAATACTGCTACGATTTATTGTAATTGTAATATAAATTAACAATAACCATTTACTTTGATTTTTATCTTTTAGGCTGCTACTATTGAAAATTCTTCAAATTCTGCACCTGTATTGGTCAATGAACCTAAAGTTGCTTCACCAAAAGAGGAAGATAACCATAATGGGAAACCCTCTGGTCCAAGCACTTCTACTGATGCATCTTCAGTTTCCACATTTATGAATCAAGTTTCAGAACTTGTTAAGTAAGACTAAGCTTCTGCACACATTAGGATATGAAGCATCCGTTTATATCATATAGTGTTGTCAATAGCAGATCACAGAAAATAGCAGTTAGTTCAAATTCTGCTACGCTACAATGTCATAACACATCTATAAACTATAGCTGTTGTTTGGCAAAACTTAGTACTAAATAGCGTATTGCGGAACAATAGTAGTTTGTTCAAATTCCGCTACACCATAGCGCTATAGTATCGTTATACTTATAGCTGCTATTTGAAAACACTGATATTTGTTTTTGTTTTTTTGTGTGTGTGCAGACTTGTGGATTCTAGAGATATTGTGGAGCTGCAACTGAAGCAAGCAGACTATGAGCTTACGATAAGGAAAAAGGAAGCTTTGGAGCCTCCTCCACAGGTGTCACAACCATATCCCTATCCGGCATATGCTTCGCCACAAGCACCACCACCACCACCTCCAGTTGCTGTTTCTGCTCCTGCAAGCGCTCCACCTTCAAAAGTAGTTCCTGCCTTGCCTGCGCCTGGAAAAACCAGTGCATCATCTCATCCTCGGCTTAAATGTCCAATGGCAGGAACTTTCTATCGATGTCCCGGACCTGGTGAACCACCATTTGTCAAGGCATGTATTAGTATTAATGTATTTTTTATGTGTGTATATAATCATGTTATTGGTGTGAAGTATCTACTGGCTTTATGCTTTTACTGATGACTAATCTTTGATGGAGAACCTGATTGGTCACTTTTAGCGGGGTCTCTCTCCTTTGAACCATATTTTTTCTAGTCTTGAACCCAAGACCTTACTTAAGTGATCCGAGTGCACTTACTCAAACTTCACTAATATATGTAATATAACAGTGAAGTTATTTTTTAGGTGTCAATATTACAAATTATACAACTAGGTGTTACAACTAATTATTACTGTTTTCGTTAGATAAAATGATTTATAACCTCATTCCTTTGTTGATGTTTCAGGTGGGAGATAAAGTTCAGAAAGGGCAGGTTGTTTGCATTATTGAAGCTATGAAACTGATGAATGAAATTGAAGTATGTGTATTTATCCTTTTTATGATGGTTTTGTTTTGCATCCTTTTCTTTATTTCTTTCTCTTTTTACTAACTTTACTTACTTTCTTGATTTGTTTCCTCTTTATATTCTGGAAATTTATCTCATAGTTACTTTTGATTATAGTTCTGTGTAATAAAATATATAAATCATATAAAAGGTTCTTCACTGTAGTACTCTCATGCACATTGTTTTTGTTCTACTTTGTTATTTCCTTCTTATTCTTTTGCATTAGTTCTTGTTACTTATTTATTTATTAAGAAGCACTAACAGAGACATGGTCATGACAAGAACACCAACACCTAGACAATGTTGTCACTAGCGGATCACATAAAATAGTAGTTTCTTCAAATTCCACTATGCAATAGTGCTGTAGCACTGCTGTTGCTGCTATTTGACAACATTTTAAACTAAACAGCGTATCACAGAACAATAGAGTTCTCTTCAAATTCTACTACGCTATAGCTCCTATTCAACAATATTACATGCTGACACTGGTAATAATTTAAAAAATAGAAGTAACTGTCTGTATATATAAATACACGTGTCAATGTTGTGTCGGTGTCTGTCATAACTCAAACATGCCTTCAATCTGAAGTGTTTGTGATAGTTATTTAGCCCTTAGAAAAACAATTCTAATTACTTGGTTCTCATTCATTGCTTTTCAGGCTGATCAGTCAGGAACAATAACTGAGATACTAGTAGAAGATGGGAAACCAGTCAGTATAGACATGGTACTTTCTCTCTCTCTCTCTCTCTCTCACACACACACACACACACACACACACACCTATTTTTGTGGATTCAGGCACAGTTACAACTCTCAGCCGTCTTGATTTAGATCAACAACTGAGATCATTTTACATAGTAAAATTGACTGTGTGATCTGAACCGTTTAATCTGAGATCAACGGCTGAGATGCACTACAGCATGAAACTGTGCGTATTTGAACTGCATAGAATTGCGATCCTATTTTTTTCTAACTGAAATACTTAATTTAAACTTGTGTTTCATGCAGCCTCTTTTTGCAATTGCACCATGAGGTACAAGAAGGGACCTTACAAAGTAGTTGTTGGATCAACAAGGCACAAACATTGTGATAATTCAGATATATATTTATTGTGCAATAATATTTGTTCCATTTTAGAAAATCATTTCATTTATTTAAAGAGACATTTCAAGACATAAATGCCGTGGCATATCAGGAGTGTTGGAATTTGTAGTTCTATATAAACAGTTTTAATAATATTTTCTTGTAAAAAAAGAAAGTTTTAAAATTTTAGTCTCAGCATTTACCTAAATTTGGATTGAATGATGTGAATTTGAGTGTGCATTTTATCACAGCCTCCATTAAATGTTGATTATTTACTTTGATATTTTTTCATTTCAGTTTTTTGTCTTCTTGATAATTATGAGTTTTAGAATGTGCTTGGTAGAGGAGAACTTCAGCTTATAGCTTAAAAAACAAACTTATTTTACTAACAATTTTTTTTGGATACCATTGTTTTTTATTACTTTTCAACTTGTAATTTTTTATTGAATAAAAAAAGACTTGTAATTTATTATTTGTTTTTTGGTTTTGATCTTTATTATTTCATATTAAACCTTATTTCTAGTATTTCTATAGAAACTAATATTTGTTTTATCAATGTTATCTTAATTTTCTATTACAAAATATTTTTGTATCAAATATTTTGTTAATATATACCTACAAAATATTACAGGCATATGTCTCTATCTATACATGCAAATGTTTGATTCAAAAATATTTGGTTACAAATTATTTTGAAATATACTAAAATCAACTTTATTTATTTATTTTGTTTTCTCAAGAAGGAAAAATATTCTCATACTTTATTGGTGTCAAATTCAAAATCTTCCTATATTTTATTGCAAAATATTTTGATAAAATAATATGTTTTGATTAGTTGAATTGATGTAAAATAATTTTATATGTCGTATAATCATAGTCTATTAGAGCATCTCGAGACGAACTCATTTTGTTACGTTAGAGATGCTCTTAATTTGTCATGTGATATTATTTTGTATTTGCTTTTAGAAAATAACTACCACATCCTTAATCTATATTAAGATTAAACAAAACCTACCTATTTTATTAGGTAGAACCTATACACGACGATTTGTCAAAAGTTATCTTTTATTGTGCATTTTACAATAATAATAAATAATAATAATAATAATAATAATAATAATAATAACAATAATAATAATAATAATAATAATAATAATAATAACAACAATAACAATAATAATAATAATAATAATAATAATAATAATAATAATAATAATAATAATAATAATAATAATAATAATACTAAAACTTCCATTACATCAACAATTTCTGTAGGCGTCTGTTGAGAATTTATTGACCAATTAAAAAATAAAAAAAAAAACGATTTGTTTTTTTGAAAGGAATGATTTTTCAAACACTACCAACCACTGCTTCAAACTTATACTCAAGATTACATAAATTTAATTAAAAATTTTATTTTATTTTACGAATTGTTTTTGGGCCTTCATACTTTTCTTCTTCTTTCACCGTCTTTCGTTGATCATCTATAATCTCCCGTTTTCGGCGCCTCCCTTATAAATATCATTCGTATTATTCTATCTATACACAATTCCCTTTTAATTTTCCTTTACCAAATGTTTCTTATTCACTGTGTTTATCTTTCTGCTATGACTGGAAAAAAAAAATCTAGATTTTGTTACTTCAATTTCTTCCAGAGTTATGTAATTTGATTGTTAGAGTTGTGAGAACGTGGTTTGTGTCTGATCTAAATGTCAAACGTAAATTTTATGCTATGGAAATAGTATTGATGGACGACAAGGTTTAATTCTTTCTTTTATAATTCAAAGTTTTAAATTATACACAAATTGATTTTGTAATGTTATTAATTTAACAAATTTGTGTTTAATATTTTTAGGGTGATAAAATTCAAGCAACCGTGCGAAGATCTCTTATTTCTCAATTTGAGACTAATATTCGTGATGAAGATATGTACAATGGTTTCATTCTTTTCGTGTTGCTTCTAACTTTAGAGCATTGAATTTGCAAATGGTACAACGGTCTGAGAAATAGAAAAAGTGGTCACAGACTATATGTACTCATTCATTTCATTCCTAGAAATTCGAAATGTCAGGCTACATGTACTCATTCGTTTCATTTCAAAAAATTCGAAATGTTGACATGAATTACTAAATTTATTTTAATTTGTTACTCATATTTTATTTTAGTTATTCAAGACAAGACAAAGTTTATGAAATGAATGGTGTAGTACAAACTTTAAAGTTATTGAGTCAGAGAGTCAGGTGAATGAAACTTTTTATACTATATAATTTTTTTTAGTATTTAATAACTTTTTTTATTAATTATTCACTAATTTCAAATACTGTTTTAGCAACTGCTTCAAATTCTTAACAAAGATTACATAAATTTAATTAAAAACTTCTTTATTTTATGAATTATTTTTGTGTTTATCTTTGTGCGATGTCCGATAAAAAATTGTATATATTAGATATCACTCGTACTCTAATATTTATGCGTAAGGTTTATCTTAATAACTTCGATCCTAAATTCTATACTAAATAGTTACTACCACCAAGATTGAATTAACAACAAACTACCACCAAGTTAGATTACTCAAACATGAATGCAAACAACTCACCTAAGATTGAGGAAAAAAAATATTGATGGAAGGCAAGTCATCCAAATAAAAAAAAATTTATTTAGGAAGCATGACAATAGTATCAAATATCTCTTACGAATCACACGGATATATTGATAGGACATATAGAGTTAATGGTATTTCATAACTAATTGATTGAGCAGCAGTTTGTAGACCACCCAAAATAAATACTAAAATTTATTTAAGTAATGGTTTTTTATTTTTTATTTTTAAGTAATGGTTTTTTAAACACTAATTTGTCAAATACATTACATTACGATTAGACAATTTTTATAATGATTACATTTTAATTTTACTAATGTACTATATATTTTACCTTCTAAGTTTATTATTAAATATCATATAAACTCAAAGGAATTTAAAAGATTCATAAAGACTACATTTATCAAAATCAACAATTTTAAAGGATTCGTGAAGACTAACATATCACAATTAATAAATAGTTATTATTAGTATTGATAAATGGTCGGTCGAAAAAAATATTATAACTAACTGTTAAGACTTAAGACATGCTATCAACTATATATGTTTTGGTATTAGTAAAAACAAATGTTATGATTTAATATTAATAAATTTTATTTTTTGAAAGACATAATATACAAGAATATTATCCCTAAATAACACTTATTTTTCTATATTATTTTATTTATCTAAATTTATTTTCCTCTATTATAACCTACAATTTCCTGTCGATATTTCAAATTCTAAACCGCATTTTTTTGAACGATTTCCACTTATATTGGCACAATTTTTTTTAGACGGTATTTCATGTCATTTAACTAGCTGAATCATATATGTATATATATGTGACTCAAATAAATCATAAAGTTACTAATTAGGTTGTCTATCATTTAAATAGCAAATTACTCTTATTTAAGTTTTCAATTAGGTCACGAAGTTACTAATAATTTTGACCGGTAATTATTAATATCTAAAAATCAAATTAATTTTAAAATCTAACATTGACGGATATACTATTAATATCACTGGAAAATTGAACAACTTTTCAGTTTAACTCAATTCCTATAAGAAAATATAGTTGGAATATTACTGGAGAATTGAGCAACAATTTTATTTTATCTCAACGCAATTTTTTGAGATCGATACTTGATGATTTTTAGACATCGTAACCTATATTTACAATGTTACTATAATTTAAACTAGGTGCAGAGCATATCAAACGATAATTTTAATTAATTATTTCCATAAATGTGATACACATATTGGCACATGAATTTTTTTAAATACTCTGACGTTATGTGTCCGTGCTAGGCATACTTTCTCTATCTCAAATTATGAATTAAATAGTTTTACACAAATTAAAAAATATAATTAATTTATATAAATTAATCTACAATATATACAATTAAATTTCACCAAAGTAAATAATTAATAACAAGTTTTAGACAAATAAAATAATTAATATCTTTCTAATATTTTTCATTCACGTTTACCAAAACCTTAATTATTTAATGTAATCAATCTTGTAATTGATAATTAAATCAAATTTGGAGTAAAAATAACAAAATAGGATATTCAAGCGTATTCTCTAGCAAATTGATTTGTGGACATTCTCGTATAGTAGACAATTTTTTGCATTGAAATGGAAAATATTTTTCATTAATGTCATTAATTTTATTTTCCCCAATTTTATTTATTATTGCATCAAATTGTTATATTAAATTTTGTCATTTCGAATTTTTTTTCCTTTCATGTTTCTCTACTTTATCAAACGTATTAGAACTAAAAAAATTAAAAAAGGTATGAATATTGTGTTTATAGATAATGTATGAAATAGAAAATAAATTAATATTCATTTTACAACATACATATATGTTTCTCCTAATAAGGACAAAGTCAAATTTTTGTTCATAACTCAGCAAATAAATCATTTCTCAATGCTTGTATTACAAGTTCTAAGCTATCTTGAAAGGAGCAGGTTTAAGAGAAGCGTTTGCAAAAGGGCCTTCCACCAATCCTTTTGCTATTAGTTTATAAGCGGCTTCGGTTAAGTGAGCTCCATCCCAATCTATTAGTTTTGAAGGATCCGGACAAATTGTTGTACCAGGATTTCCACAAAACAAAAGTGCATTAACATGGTATGGCCCATCTCCTCCACAACATGATTTCAAAATCTCAACTTTATCAGAAGTAAAGCCTGCATCATTAATGTAGGTTAAATAAGATATGTGATTAAATGAATTTGACAAGAAAAAATCATTGTAAACTTATCAAGAAAATAAAATAATTGATCCACACACCATATTGTTGTGGATCTTGATATAAACGTTTGGTGGCACCGTAATAGTCAAAATATATTATCTTTGCTTGAGGGTGTTTCTGTTTTAATGTCTCTATGGAATTTTTAAGCTGTTCATTATAGTATTCAGTGAAAGTGTTGTAAGCTATCAAGAACCCAAATTCATCATAGTCTTTCTTTCTTCTTACTATTCACAAAGTTCAATACACCAGCATTACACCCTAATGGAAAATTCCCTAGAATTACTAGTTCTACTGCTCCTTCTTCAATTAATGCCTGCCAAATAGAGAAAAATAAATCATTATTAAATTTGTCCAACACTAATATTTATTCAATAATATATCTAATTTAAACCTAGTTAATTTTAACTATTTCAATTTGATATAACATACCACAACGGTATTTGTAATTGATTCAACCAGTAAAGGAACTATTTCTCGTAGTTCTATAACAGTTTTCTTTGTCATATGTGAAAAAAAATATCATTTCCACCAATCTCTCCAACAAGAAACAACGATTGTTTAAAGTAGTTGTCGCACTCTGTATCACAACGTAACAAAATTTGTGTTAGTAATATTGAGAAAAATCTATGTATTTGAGAAAAAATAAAACAATATGCAACAAGTTATGACTCCCTTCTTTATATCTACTTGGCTTTTTGTGATATTCTTATAGGCCGACAAAAATGGTAACCCGTATGCCTCAGCTACAATTAAATAACCATGAGCTAGTGAATATTTTAATAAAAAATATATCAACATTAAGTATTATAGATTTTAATTTAACAATTATAGCAAATAGATTATGATAGAGTGCTAGCTAGTATTTTTCTTATTTATCATTTCTTGAATATGAGAAAATTTTATTTAAAAAGTAAAAATAATATGTGTAAAAGTACCTATGAAATCTATGATGAGTCGTCCATTCGACATACGTCCTGATGGATATTTAAAGTACGTGGAGCCATAAACACCATTTTTATTCATAGATGGGTAGTCAGTTGCAGCATTTCTAGTGTCACTTGTAGAGTCACCAAAGTTGAAGATAGCTTCATACGACAGAAGATTACCATTTGAAACAACATTTCCGAAAAATTCACATGCAAATGTGATAATAAAGAGAATAAAGATCTTCATGATGTTATAGAAATATTAGAAACGACTTGTTGTTGTGATTTTAGAAATGGGATTGATATGCTTTATATATTGTCCAATTACCCATTTGTTTTGTCCTGTTACAATATTTTCTAATTTGCAAGTTGTAAGTTTTTTTAAACTATTTTTAGTTTTGTAATCTATGATGTTAGATCCAACTCACACTATCCAACGCATACACATAAATGAACACATATTTATTACTTTACGATGAACATTATTAGTTGTCATTGTTTTGGTTCTTTATATTGTTGTTGCTTCCACTTTCTATTTTTGTTGTTTTCATCTAAACACTCTAAAACAACATTTATATACTAAAATTACAGGTCATAACAATTCTTCTTTTTTTCTAAATGTCGTAGCAATTCTAAGATAAATACTAACAGGTGCCCTTGCCCCATAGAGACTTGTTAAATAATCCAAAAAGGAAATATAATTGTGGAAGTTGTGTATACAATACTTTACTCTTGTTTACGCAAGTAATTTAGAGTTAAAATGGTACCAAAATATGAAGTAGAGTTTAATATCAATTATAGGATTGAATTATCTTCTGATTGTTCTGTTGTGATTACTATGTATTGAAGATGATAATAATTAATAATTTCTCTTAATAATTTGATGTTATAATAAGATATTGATTTTTCATGATTGATTTTGACCTTATAATGTGATATTATTTTCTTGAATGTTTTAATATACCATGATGCGTTACGATACGATTCTATTAGGATTGTTTGTATGTCATTCTCACTTATACTATATTATCAACATGATTCCGAAACTCACCTCTTTGTTGCTTCTGTTTGAGTGGCTTGACCCGACATTTGCAAAATCACATTTATTACAAGTTAAAGATTTTTCAAGTTCAAGTTCAAGAAAATCTCACTCTGATATGTGATACTGGGAATGTGATTTATAAGTTATATTTTACTTATTTAATAATTATTTTTTGTAAGAAAACATTCTTAGTAAGCTTTTGAAATTAAATTAAGAAATTATAGTTAAAAATCAAGTTTATTGAGATTTAACTATTTTATTTAAGGAATAAAGTTTAAAGCGTTTCATGTGTACTTTGATAAATGTGATATCCTAAATTACTTGTAAAAAATTTATTTTTCTTTGAAAATGTTTTTATTTATAGGCTGCAAGTTCTAACTAAATATGGTGTAATTTATTATATGCAATGTTTTGGGATTTATGGTGTTACATTTGAGAGTTTATAGGTTTTTTAAAAGAAAACGTGAAAGATTGGGAAAGATGAAGAAGGTCGAGGTTTATAAGGATATGTTTATGATGTGCAACTTTAGACAAATTCCCTCCGATTAAAAGTGCAAATTTGGAGCATGGAAAATTTGGCATAAAAAAAATCTATATTTTAGGTAAATTTTAAGAATAAAATTTTAGTTTAAGTCCCTACAAAATGCAAACATTTTCATTTAAGTCCTTAATGCTTAACAATGTTAGTTTTTTAATGGTTGAATAATTAATGAGTTTAAATTTAGTCTCTAAAAAATTCATGAAATTTGGTTAAATGAGAATTTTGTAATGCCCTCATTTTTTTAATTAATTGATTAGAACGCTTACTTTTGTTTCTTTTTATTGTTTATTTAGTTTATTTATTCTAAAGGATCACTTAGGAGTGGCTATAATAGGTTAGTAATCTATTTTATTCAAGTCATTTAATAATTTATTTTCACTATCTAATGATTTATTTTGACTTTTGGATGAGTTAATTTTTTTTTAAGTATGTGTTGATTTATTGGCTATGTTAATTTTCTAATTTAGAAGTATTAAGAATTAATTGTGTTAGTTTTAGGATGGGCAGCGACAAACCAATTTTAAATAAGTCAAAAATTGATTGGGCTTAAAATGCTTGAATGCCTTGCTTTTTCGCGTTGGTTTATTTTTGACATTGAGTTGAATTGTCTTACATCACAAATAATAGGAATACACGTGATTTTATAAATAAATAAATAAATAAATAAAATATGAAGCTTTTGTTTTACACCTAATTTTCTTTTATCATGCAACATGTTAGTAAAAGATTTGACCTTAATCACTTTCCTTCCTTCACCGCAACTAGTTTCCATTAGCCTTTAACCATAACTAACTTACTTCACTCACTCACTTTCTTCTATTTTTTTATCATAAGTTATACTAATATTTTAATTACACTTAATTCATTTTTAAATATATTTTATATTGTTCTTATTTTTTTTTAAAAAGTAAATCCGTCAAAAACTCCCTCCAAACATAATTTTAAGAGGCTCAAAATGGGATTTTTAAGGTTGTATCCTTAGAATACGACCATGTGAAGATGCGACCAACTAGTTTTGTTTATTTATTTAGTTTTTTTATTTTATTTTAATTAATAAAAAATAATTAAAAAACAAAATTATATTAATAAAATTAAATAAAATATATTAAATTAAAAAATAAAAATACATCAAACTTAACGTAGTTGACTAGATGTGTCAAAATAAATAACGTCTTCCTAATATTTTGCATATAAGATGGCAACACAATTTTATTTTATTAACAACTCCCTCCTATTTTTATTTTGATCTAATAAATAAAAAAAATAATATAAATAATAATAAAAATAAAATATTGTTTATTTAATTAACAAAATAATAATAAAATATTTAAAAAAAATCAAAATATATTTAATAAAAAAAATACATCAAAGTTAATGTCACTCATATTTTGCAAATACTAGCAACTTAATTCTATTTTGTTAACAATTTCCTTCTATTTTTTATCGGGATCAAATAAATAAAAGATAATAATAATAAGAATGAAGTGTTTGAAAAAAAAATAGGATAGAGTTGTTGTTGTTGTTGTTATTATTATTATTATTATTATTATTATTATTATCATTATTATTATTATTATTATTATTATTACTATTATTATTATTATTTTGATTTTTATTTATTATATTCAGAGAAAAAATAGGATAAAGTTGTTAACAAAATAATATTAAGTGCTAATTTAACGAGAAAATAGGAGTGAGTTTTTAGAATAATATAACAAGTTATTTATATTGACACATCTATTCAACCACGTTAACATTGTTTTTTATTTATTTTATTATTATAATTTTGATTGTTTTTTTTTTAAATTTTATTATTATTTTTTATTACATTAGCAACATTTTATTTTTAATTTATTAGATCAGAGTAAAAATAAGAGGGAGTTGTTAACAAAATAATATTATTTGATTTTATTGATATAATTTTATTTTTTTTAATTATTTTTAATTAATTAAAATCAAAAGTTAAAATGAAAAATTAAAACGGAAGTAGTTGGTTGCATCTCTGGAATACGACCTCTTACTAAAAAATAAAAAAGTTTGGTTGCATCCCGGAGATACAACCTGCTACTGGTGCCAAAAAATAGAGCATTTTAATTTTTTATTTTATTTTTATTTTTAAACTATGACATTTTGGTTAACTTTTTTCAAAAAAGGATATATTGATAAAAAAAAACCATAATATTGATGTTCAAAAATTATATTTGTAATTGCTAATAATTTTGGAATATTCCTACATGGATTTGTCATACAATGATTTTAATGACACATCTATGTTTTTAAAGGATAATTTTGTAAACATATTAAAAGATAAAAGAGAGAAAAAAAGATAAATGATAATTTTATAAATATTTTAAAATATAAAGAATAAATTTATAAATGTTTTAAAAGAAAAAAGATCCAAAATAAAAGATCTGTAATGTAATTTTGTGTATGAAATTAATAAACCTCTCTTTTTCTATGTAAGTTATTTTTCATGGTAATGGTCAACAATAAACAACATTAAATCTCAGTTGTTGGATGAAGATCGGCCAATTCATATTTTAAAATGTTGCTTAAACTTGATAAGGTAAAATCAATATAGAGTATAGAGTTGTCTAGTCTTCATCCAAGCATTGAGATTGTCATGCATGCATGATCGCCACTTTTCTTGCTGAATATGGATCCTACACACAATTGAATAAATAAAAATCTCTCATTTAATTAATTGTTAATTTTTATATGATATATAACATTTGGTATATATGTTTGTATAGAGGTTTGGTTATGGTGATCTATTCAAACAAGGATGTGGCTCGCAACCACAACACTAAGCACAACTATATTTAATAAGATGGATGTTCATCCAACCCTGATGTTATTTTTATTTTATTTTTTTAATTTTTATTTTATTTTATTGAACCCTAACTTTTGGTGATGTAACATATCATAACTTTCGATAATATATTGGGGGCGAATGGATATAATCGGGGTGAATGAACACTTTTCATTTAATAATGGATATACTTTATATGTTTTTAAATCATATGCGTTAATGATCTACGATGATGCATAATGGGTGCAGACACAATAATAAATTTGGGGATTTAATAATATTGATTAGATTCCCATTTCACTCAATTGGGGACAAAATTGGTACATCAGAAATAATTTGGTTGGACAAGCTTTGTGAATTAGGGTTATTACAAGTGATGGAAAAGTTTTGGAGTTTAGTTTTGTTGCTCCTTCTAATTGGAAATTCGGACAGACCTATGAGGCCACAATAAGTTTTTACGTTAAGTTGTATAGTTTAGTTGAAATATAGTCACAAAAATATTATTAGTTTCATGTACTTTCAAGTGTAAACTTTATTACACTTGTATACTAAATAATTATATAAGTTTTGTTAAAAGAAGATGAATCTATACATTCTAATAAAGCAAACTTGATAATTTGACAAATTTGACACGTGTCAGTTAGACAGAGTGTTAAGAAAATATTAAGTTTCTATTAATAGAAATAATAACTCATTGTGCAGATTTTTGGTTTTACAATAAAAGTAAAATCCCATTTCATCACGACTTTACACACGATACGTCCGTTGAGAAGTTAATGGTCAATTAAAAAAATAAGAATAATGAATTAAAAATAAAATACAATACACCATTTACAGTTGAGAATTTAGTGGCCAATTAAAAATTAAAAAATAAATTATTTTTTAAACACGACTTTATCAACCACCAATTCAACTTAATTTAATTAAAAAATTTATTTTATATTCTTTTCTTTTTTAATAATTCTTTTGGTGTCTTCAGATTTCCTTCTTAATTTCGTCCTCAGGTAACCGTCTCTTCTCAATAATCTCTCGCAAACTTGATAATTTGGCAAGTTTGACAGCTAAGCAGAGTGTTAGGAAAATATTAAGTTTCTATTAATAGAAATAATAACTCATTGTCCATATTTTTGTTTTTACAAGTAAAGTTTCATTTCATCACGACTTTACACACGATAGTCAGTTGAGAAGTTAATGGCTAATTAAAAAAATAAGAATAATGAATTAAAAATAAAATACAATACACCATTGACAGTTGAGAATTTAGTGGCCAATTAAAAATTAAAAAATAAATTATTTTTTAAACACGACTTTATCAACCCCCGATTCAACTTAATTTAATTAAAAAATTTATTTTATATTCTTTTTTTTTTAATAATTCTTTTGGTGTTTTCAGATTTCCTTCTTAATTTCGTCCTCAGTTAACCGTCTCTTCTCAATAATCTCTCATTTTTTCTCCTCAATAATCTCTCATTTTATCGTTCTCCAATGTCTGAACAAAAAAAATCAAATGCTTCAATTTCTCCAAAAAAAGGAGTTATGGAATCTATACATTATAATAAAGCAAACATGATAAATTGGCAAGTTTGACACGTGTCAACAAACTAGAGTGTTAAGAAAATATCAAGTTTCTATTAATAGAAATAATACGTGCTTATTCTTGAGAAGTTAATGGCCAATTAAAAAAATAAAAAGAATGGATTAAAAATAAAATACAATACACTACGACTTGACAGTTTTTTCATAAAGTTTGACACGTGTCAACAAACTAGAGTGTTAAGAAAATATCAAGTTTCTATTAATAGAAATAATACGTGCTTATTCTTGAGAAGTTAATGGCCAATTAAAAAAAATAAAAGGAATGAATTAAAAATAAAAAGTTTTTTTTGTAAGAAAAACATAAAACTTTTGTTATATCACGATCTTTGTCCACGATACATCCGTTGAGAATTTAATGGTCAATTAAAAAATTAAAAATAAAATACAATACACTACGACTTGACAGTTTTTTCATATATCCGTTGAGACGTTAATGGCAAATTAAAAAATAAGAAAAATAAATTAAAAATAAAAGATTTTTTTTAAGAAAAAAATAAAACTTCCATTACATGAGAAATGTAATAAAATATAATACATTTCACATTTTACGGTTGAGAATTGAGTGGCCAATTGAAAGGTAATTTATACAATATAATATCTCTTTTTTTAGAATAAAATTAAACTTATGTTACACGTGCGACATTTGAAAAGTTAGTGGCCAATTAAAAAAATAAAAAGAATGGATTAAAAATAAAATACACTACACCACTACTTGGACGTTTAACGGTTGACAATTTAGTGGCCAGTTAAAAAAGAAGAAGAATAACAGCAAAATACAGTCAATGACACCGCGACTTGACAGTTTTTGTAATTTTTTTTTAAACACTACTTTAGCAACCACCGGCTTCAAATTAATTTAATTAAAAAATTTATTTTATTTTACGAATTATTTTAATACTCAGTTAACCGTCTATCTTCGGTACTCTACACCGTGGAGAGCAACAAAAGTCCACAGACCACCTAATTGACACCAACGGGTAAAATCTCCTTGTGCTTCAGGACCCCAAAGTAACAACAAAGAGTGTGCTAAACTATTAGCAGGAGTAGAGACTGCAGCAGTTAAGAAGTTACAACCTTCCAAATAGGAACTTGCCAATCCATGAGTATACCATGAAGTTACAAAGGTGGTACCTGTGAACCAACCCCCCACGGCGAAATAGGCGCAAGGAAAAAGCAATAGACCAGACCAACCCACAAAAACGAAACGGTCCCTCCGTAACCAGTCATCCATAATATCAAATAAATCATTTTGATCTTTGGTAAATTTACCAAGAGCGATAGTCATAGTCATCCTCCTATTCAACTACTTCAACCATTTCCGAACACCTCCTAGCATTTTCAGGGATGGAATCTTCGAGTCTTTTTTCATTTTACATATGATATGATTTCTCGTAGACTGCCCCTTCTTTTCTACTGGGTTTCGAATAGAAAAATCCCTTTTTTTGTCGATTGATACCTAATCTATGTAAAATCCCTGAACTTCATTTGGTTATTCCTTTCTATTCTTTTTCAAATTCCCTAAATCATGAATTGGGAATTGACTTCTGACTCGTAAATCCTATAAATAAATTATTTAAAGAACTGTTCCAGAAACAAATGATCGCTTTTATCACTCTCGTTCCCAGCGGATCCCCAGATATACTACTCTCCTTTTATCAAATAATCTTATCTTATTCTTGAATGTTGTTCGTGAAATAAAAAAAAAGGGGTTTTTTATATTGTGTATGTCTAGGAAACAACTAGAGGATCATATTTTTTCTTTCTATTTGACATTTATTTCTTTTATTGTCTTCTTTGTTCTTTTTTTGTTTCGTTCATATTAAAAAAATCCCAAAGTATACTTTTTTGCAGATCCAGGTAAGAAATTCGAATCATTTCTTGTGTCTCCCTTATAAATATCATTCATATTATGTCTGTATACACAATTCTTTTAAGTTTTCTTTATCAAAGTTTTCTTATTCATCTTTATCTAATGTCTGAAACAAAAATCATATTTTCTTGCTTCAATTTCTCCATCAGAGTTTGTTGCTTCAATTTATCCAAGAAATGAGTCATGGAATTTGGTTGTTAGAGGTGTGCGAATGTGGTTTTTGTTTTGATCTCCTCAATGTCAAACAAAACTTTTATGCAATGGAGATAGTACTGAGATTAATATTCGTGAGCTTTTATTTATCGATTTGAGATTAATATTCCTGGTAAAATTATGTATTTGTTGGTGTTGCGCCTAGCAATATGTTCACACTAATTACTTGAATTGGTAAATTTTTTTCAATCTATAATTGTTATTTTATTTTATTTATAAAAAAAGATTACTATGATTGTTATGTTATTTTATATATATATATATATATATGTTGTATTGTTTATGTTTCTTAATTTTGTCTCAAAAAATTGTAAATGTGTATATGTATATTTCTATCATCTTATATAACATTCGTCTTAATAACTCCAATTTTAAATTTACTCATAAATAGTCAACAAATTGTACATTTATATATTTATATTTGTATTCTCTTGTACAAGATTTGTCTTAATAACTCCGATTTTAAATTCTCTCATAAATAGCTGTTGTCCGTCCTAATAATTTTGATTATAAATTGTCTAATAAATGGTGTTGACAGACAATTATATTAAATAAAAAATAATTTATTTAAGTAAATATAAAATTTATTTAGACTTCTTAACCATGAATTCAATTAAATTTCCAAAATATTGAAGAGAAAAATAATAATTTATTTAAGAAAATATAAAATTTATGTAGAAATTAAAGAAACAATTCATTTCATCGATTTATTGAAAGTAATGGTTTTTCAAACTTCAAATACTATTTTATCAAATTTAAAAACTACTATACTATACATTCTAAATTTATTATTAAATATCACGTAAATTCAAAAGAATTGAAAAGATTCATGAAAGATTAATGAAGACTAACATGCAAATTCAAAGATAAAAGATACTCATAGTTTTTCTTAAATGTCTAATTTTTTGTTTGTAAC
>NC_021162.2:4450915-4451505 GCF_000331145.2 Cicer arietinum
AATTTTTTTTTAATAACTATTGTTTTTATTTGTTTAAAATTAAAGTATTGTTTTATAATAAGTTTTTTGGAAAGAAATAAGATTCGTTGTAGAATTCAAAAATAAGGCATGGTGTTGGAGTTATACTTTTCATCAATAACATTGAACGTATAAGAAAATAGTTTTTAAGTTAAGTTATAATTAGATTTTTTTTAATTTTAAATTATTTTTTGTTGTAAAATATGACCTCTATTGTCTAAAAAGGTATATGACGGTTTTTAAAAAATGCAACAAGATTGATAATCAATTTAACAAAGGAACACTTTTATTAAACTAATGATCAATCACGGTCCCACGGAATTGTTTCTAAGCGAAGGTTCACACTTACATGTATTGACTAATTACAAGTTCAACATATACAGTAATTGTTCTACAAATTAATCAAGATACAAACATGCAATCAAGATTAATCATACAATCATACAACGATACAATGATACAATGCAAGATGGAAATAAAGAGTAAGGGATAGAGAGTAGTGCACCACGATTTTTATACTGGTTCAGCCGTCTATCTGACGACCTACGTCCAGTCCCGAAATTAAACGATTT
>NC_021162.2:4451545-4451979 GCF_000331145.2 Cicer arietinum
TAAATCGATTTCCCAATCGATTCATTAATGTAATAAAACAGGCTCCATCGATTCCCCAATCGATTATCGCAAGTCTTGTTTTTCTTGAATCTTGAAACTACATAAACTAATCGATTACCTAATCGATTATTTTAATACACTTTTCAGAAGATTATGTGTAGTTTATATTTGAATCGATTGCATAATCGATTTAAGGTATTTTGTTCCAACAACGAGATTAAAATAATCGATTACTCCGTCGATTCATTAAGTCACATAATCGATTCATTAATACACAAAATCGATTTGGCCATATACTGAGTGTTCCATGTAACTCAAATTTTTGTGTCAATCGATTTGCCAATCGATTTGGTTTAAAACAGGGATTTAGCTTATTTCAAGTAAATCAATGTGCCAATCGATTAAGTGTTATGTTTCTTAAAAAAAATGATTTA
>NC_021162.2:4453121-4454743 GCF_000331145.2 Cicer arietinum
GAACATTGTATGTTTGTTAATTATGTCAAAATTAGGATTAAGGGGACTTAAGTCCAACAATCTCCCCCTTTTTGCATAAGTGACAATCATACAATTTTAACTTGAGTTTAACATTTCAAGGTATAACATTAAAAACAAGCTCCCCCTAAATTTAAGCAGTCATGATTCATTCAAGCAACTCAGCAACATATTATATTAACATAGCATGCTGTTTACCATTTGTTATCAGGGTTAGAGCTTTATCAACAACCAAAAACTTAAGCAATATAGGTACCAGTAACAGAGCATAATATCAGAGCATAAGTACCAATACTAATTACCAATATCAGAGTAATTTAAGTAGTCATCAGAGCAGCAATTTGCAATACAGAAGCAACATAAGCAACATAAGTAGCATGTAAAAGTTACCACAAGTTATAATGTCTCTCCCTGATGACTCTTCATCATATGCATATTTTCCCACTGTTTTAGTCTTATTTATCCTCAATCATCAGTTAAATTAAGGATCTATTTGATACATTTTGTTGATTTTTATTCTTTGAGTTAATAAAATGTTTTTTGTTTTTATTTCGTTGATTAAGTAGGAATTTGTCGTAATTTTACATTGCGTTTTGTTTTAGTGCAGTGCTGAATTTTGGTGAAAAATCAACATGACATATGTGGAGTATTTCAGCCATATCTGGAGTTCTAGATGTCCAATTAGTGTCACTCCAAGTGCTAATGAAAGCTAAGATCCATATCTACAACTTTCATGAAGACACCGGGACCAAATTCAGACGCAAAAGATGAGACAAATGCAAAATACATCAGACAGCATATGAAATGCGCCTGGAGCGCGTCCTGGAGCGCTTGGAGCGTATTTCGCAGGATTGGACTTTGCCAACGCGCGCCTAGAGCGCGTTTTTCCGCGCCTGGGGCGCGCGACGCGCACCAGCAACCATAAAAACACAGATTTTTACTGTTTTTGGGATCTTTTTGACTCTTGGGAACTTGGGAGACTTGTGCCCTAGCATAGAAACTCAAAGACGATCGTTTCTAACGCCATTGAAGCAGTTTTATCAAGAATCATCCATGAATCATTCTTGTAATTCTTCTTTAATCCTTATCTTTTGTATCTCTGTCATGAGTAACTAAACCCTATTTGTTAGGGATGAGTGTAACCAGATGAAACCCTTATTTTTCTGATTTGATTTCTAGTTATATGAATGAGTTTATTGAATTGTTTTTATCATCTCTGTGCTTAATGCTTTTTATTGCTTGATCAACATTAAAATGTTCTACGATTTGTATTTTGAAACGGAAGTGGACTTTACGAATGCTTGAGATGAGAAATTCATGAATTTGTAGTCTAGGGATAGATGCAGGTCATGAAACCAATTAAATTAGTTGCAAAGCAATAATTTACAAGAGAATTTCTATACGGTAATGCTTAATTCTAATCTTAAATCCACTAAGGAATTAGGGGTTACTTTGGAATTAAAGGTTCTGTCACTAAGACATTAGGGCAAGAATAATAAAGAGAATTCGATAATAATTCAATAAAGGAATTCAGTAACTAGGATCAAATTAGACACCAAGGTTGGATTCGAAGTGAAACTCATCCCTGACATTTTTCTCATTAT
>NC_021162.2:4457218-4459111 GCF_000331145.2 Cicer arietinum
ATCTTAAAATTTATGTTTGTGATTTTGCAAGTTAAATTTCATTTCTTAGATTATGTTATTGCTCAAGTCGACAAGTCTTCCTAATGCATGCATTCTTGATTACTAAATGGTTGTAGAAGGCTAATATGCCATCAATTTTTCAAAAATACAATTTTAACTTTTCAGAAGCATGTTGGCTTTATTTTGATTGTTCATGCTCTCTCTTATTATCCTAGCTGTGAACTTTTGAGCATAAACACTCAAATTCTTTGTTGTGTAATTATCCAGATATGTGTTATCCCTCTAGAACTTGCACTAATTCTGACTTGCATCACTTGTAATTTATGCATACATTGAAGTAATTTTATTGGTCGTTTGAGCCTTTCTAACTACCCTATGAAAATTTTACCCTTTGCTAGCCCCTTTGAGCCTTGCCCTTTTATTTCGGTTACTAGCCACATTACAAGCAAAACACCTGACTTTAATTAAATCACCTTACTTGGAGTTAGGTAGAAAAAAATTGTTGTCTTGATAAAATTCTAAGTTTGGGGTTGCTCATGGGATATCAACTTTCTAAGTTTGGGGTGGTGATTATCACAAAAAGAAAAAAAAAGAAGAAAAAAAAAAAGAAAATGAAAGAAGAAAGAAGAAAAAAAAATTCAACTTGTGTACTCTGAAAAAAAAATATATCTTCTTAGTTCTTTTGTCAATGTCTGAGAATCTCCATAATGAAAAGAAAAAAAAAAGGTAGAATAATCTGGAAATGTATGCCTAACTCCAAGTGGTAAAGCCTACTAATCTAAAATGTCCTACCCTTAACTAATCCCCATTACAACCCGAAAGTCCTCCAAAAATGTATGTGTTTACTGCATCGTGATTGCTAACTAGAATTTTTTCAAGTCTATGGTAGCGTGATGCATGTTCTAGGATTTGAGTGATAAATTCATAACCCTTCTAAACACTTGAGAGAAATTTTGGTGAGATTGTGTGAAGAGAGAGGAAATAATGCACCAGGAGATTTTTATACTGGTTCGGCTATCACTTTGATAACCTACATCCAGTCCTAAAATTTACAACAGATTTCAGCCTTTCACTAGAATGATTTGAGAAATGTTTTTACAGATTTTCCAGCGTCACAGCCTATCCATCCAACTCACAACCACTTCTATCACAATACCAACTTATCCCTAAGAGTTACTCGTCAAACTCTAGCGAGATCAAGCTGAGGTTTCTTTCAGATGACCACAAGCATCCCAAAATATAACCACCAGTGTACACTACTAGATTTCCAAAACTTCAATTACAGAAATTGTTCTTTCACAAAGAATTAAAGAAGACTAAGAAAATTTGACTCAATCACAATGTAAGATCTCACACAAAAGTATTAGCCAATGAGTATTTCTGTGTTGTAATGATGACTCTTCGTCATATGCATATTTTCCCACTGTTTTAGTCTTATTTATCCTCAATCATCAGTTAAATTAAGGATTTATTTGATACATTTTGTTGATTTTTGTTCTTTGAGTTAATAAAATGTTTTTTGTTTTTATTTCGTTGATTAAGTAGGAGTTTGTCGTAATTTTACATTGCGTTTTGTTTTAGTGCAGTGCTGAATTTTGGTGAAAAATCAACATGACATATGTGGAGTATTTCAGCCATATCTGGAGTTCTAGATGTCCAATTAGTGTCACTCCAAGTGCTAATGAAAGCTAAGATCCATATCTACAACTTTCATGAAAAATGCAAAATACATCAGACAACATATGAAATGCGCCTAGAGCGCGTCCTGGAGCGCTTGGAGCGCATTTCGCAGGATTGGACTCTGCCAACGCGCGCCTAGAGCGCGTTTTTCCGCGCCTGGGGTGCGCGACGCGCACCAGCAACCATAA
Organism: Cicer arietinum; assembly: GCF_000331145.2. NCBI lineage: Eukaryota > Viridiplantae > Streptophyta > Magnoliopsida > Fabales > Fabaceae > Cicer > Cicer arietinum. Next base: position 4,459,087 of record NC_021162.2, read on the forward strand.
AAACGCAGATTTTTACTGTTTTAGG
>NC_021162.2:4459637-4462754 GCF_000331145.2 Cicer arietinum
TTGTTGTTAATTTCAAACATTATTTCAATCAACTTGGGAACCTTTTTGTTCAACTCTAGTAATCAAATATAATTCAATAGTAAAACGCAATCCTTGAGTTCGACACTCGGTACTACCGTTTTATTATTACTTGCAACGATTCAGTACACTTGCTGAAACGCAATCACTCCCCCTTTGTCAGTTAATGCAAAAAGCAGTAAAAGGAGAGAACAGCAAAAAAAAAAAAAATTCTCCCCCTATGTCAGTAAACATAAGCACTGGGGATAATTATGGTGTCAGAGCAAACAAAAAACAGAGTATCGGAGCAAAAGCATATGCAGATTAAACAGATTATGGCAATATAGATCAGAGAACAATTGAATAAACGTGCTCATTTGTCATATATTGAAGACAATAGTACAACAATAACAAGACATTACATCACAACAAAGAACCTAAAAACCTAATCACCTAAACTAGGCTGTTCCTCACTATTAGCTAAGGGAGAGGTAGAGACCGCTGTATTACCCTCAGCAGGTGTCTCCTCAACGTGAGGTTCAGAACTATCTAGGGTAGTGGGATTTTGTTCCTCTGTTGCTTGCCGGCCGATATCCGCAATATCTTCAAAATATAGCTTAATGCCTAAATGAACTTGTATCGCATCAACATTCTGAACAACTGAGTTCAGAGATGCCTGGAGTGTCTTCAAAGCAGCTTCCATTCGAGCATTTGACTCTTGCATCTTAGCGTTGTGAGCCGCATGAGCTGCCATAAACTCTAGCAGCTTTGCTAAGAACTCAGGAGGGGCTGCTACTGGCTCAGCAGCTTGTTGTTAGTAGGCTGAACTAGTTCAGCATTTGGTTTTTGAAGATTCTTCATCGACAAGTGACACTTTGAAATGTCTCAGAATCTTGGTGATTAACTGGGGATAGGGCAGCACCAGCTTGCTTTGCGATGCTTCCATCATATGCTTCAGCACTATCCATGTCCAGCTCATCTTGAGCTCTTTGGACAGTCCCCACAACAGTAGTATGTCCAGCTTCTAGACGACGACATGGTTTCCGGATCGGGGCACCAGCATCCGGGTTAATGTGTACATAAGCATTCGATGATGGACCTTCATTTGACCAATCGGCAGCGAAATAGTTTCAACAAAGCCTTCGACCATCAGGTCCTTCACAGCAGTGTGTCTATCAAAAGAAACTTCCCAGCCTTCATCCGCAGCTTTAGCCTCAGAACTGCCATTAATTGATTTCCCATGGAAGGGCAGTCCTGACAGAGTTGAGAAATCTTCAAAAGACATGGAGATCCTCTTGCCTTTGACTTCAGCCTTGAAGCCATTGTCATTGAGCTTGAAGGTGGAATAGAATGCTCTTATTAACTTCAGATAAGTGTCAAGTGAGGAGGAGAGAAAGTTTTCAAGACCATGAAACCTTAAATTGTCTTGGAAAGTAAATCCATCTGAATCAAAATAGGAGAAATCCAGAGTCCTAGCCTCATGGATTTTTCTTTTTAGAAAATCAGGTGGGATAACAAATTCTACAGCTTTATCTTTGGACGAAGGAGCTTTCTTTGGAGGAGGAGAAGAAACCGTTTTCTTCTTTTTCTGAGTAACCTCCTTCATAGCATCAGCCATGAGCTTCTTAGTAGGGGGCTCCTTTCGTTTCTTTGATTTTCCTTGATCAACAGCAGCAGCTTTGCCTTTGTCTTTGGCAAGTATTTTGTGGGTAGGAATTGGAACCCGTTTTAACATGGTTGGTGAGGGAGAAGGGGTTCGCCCACTAGAAGATGAAGATGGTGATGGAGTTCTGGGTTGGGTTTGTTTAACACGAGCCATTGTAGGAGATATTATGTGTTTGAATGCAGAGATAAATCAAGGATGGTTGGGAAAAACAGAGTATTGAGAAATAGCAGAGAGATTTGAGAAATTCTGGAAAAAGTTGAGAAGAAATCGATTGGTAACTGTTCCTTTTTAAACCTTCAGACGCGATAATCGATGTCCAAATCGATTATGTTACCGTTGCTGGGGAAGCACAATCGATTTAGTAGTACTTGCATCCAACGGCTAGTAAAAGTAATTCACAACGGTCATAACGTGAATCGATTCCCAAATCGATTTCCTTTATTTACTCAATCGATGTCCAAATCGATTATGTTACCGTTGCTGGGGAAGCACAATCGATTTAGTAGTACTTGCATCCAACGGCTAGTAAAAGTAATTCACAACGGTCATAACGTGAATCGATTCCCAAATCGATTTCCTTTATTTACTCAATCGATGTCCAAATCGATTATGTTACCGTTGCTGGGGAAGCACAATCGATTTAGTAGTACTTGCATCCAACGGCTAGTAAAAGTAATTCACAACGGTCATAACGTGAATCGATTCCCAAATCGATTTCCTTTATTTACTCAATCGATGTCCAAATCGATTTCTTTAAAGTGGAGAAATTTGAAATATTGAACTAGTCGATTTCCAAATCGACGCTCGGGCTAGAGTCTGGAAAACATTCCAGTTTTGAAGTCTAGGGCCAACACAATCAATTTTGCAATCGATCCTTTAAACTAAATACCAAGCTGGAAATCGATTACCCAATCGATTGGAAAAGGGAAAAGTTTAAGCACCAGAAGCTTCCTGTGATTTGGTACAAAGATCAGATCTCACTAGGATATAAGATCCCTAGTTTCACCCTAATATGAAGCTTTCTCTGTCTAGGGCCAACACAATCAATTTTGCAATCGATCCTTTAAACTAAATACCAAGCTGGAAATCGATTACCCAATCGATTGGAAAAGGGAAAAGTTTAAGCACCAGAAGCTTCCTGTGATTTGGTACAAAGATCAGATCTCACTAGGATATAAGATCCCTAGTTTCACCCTAATATGAAGGAAGCTTTCTCTGGCCAAAGCTTTGGTAAAGATGTCAGCCAGCTGATCAGCTGCATTGACATATTCAAGCTTAATGATCCCATTTTGAAATTGGTCCCTTATAAAGTGATGCCTTACCTCTATGTGCTTGGTTCTAGAATACATCACTGGATTCTTAGTAATGCTTATTGCACTTGTGTTATCACACAAGATAGGTACAGTCCCTAAATCAACACCAAAATCAGATAGGTGTTGTTTCATCCAAAGGAT
>NC_021162.2:4464220-4466311 GCF_000331145.2 Cicer arietinum
TTTTGTTGTAGATTCTATAGGCCTTACTGGTTTGAGAGTATCCTAGAAAAATACCTTCATCTGCCTTAGGGTCAAACTTTCGTAGATGTTCTTTGCCATTGTTTAAAACAAAGCACTTACAACCAAAGATTCTAAAGTAGGAAATGTTTGGTTTTCTACCCTTGTACAACTCATAGGGAGTTTTTCTAAGCAGGGGCCTAATGAGAACTCTATTGACAACATGTGTGGCTGTACTAATTGCATCTGTCCAAAAATACTTAGGAAGGTTTGAGTCTTTAAGCATAGTCCTAGCTAACTCCTCTAAAGACCTATTTTTCCTTTCTACAACTCCATTTTGCTGTGGAGTTCTAGGGGATGAGTGTATGTGTTGTATTCCATTATGTTCACAGTAGGTTTGAAAGGAATCATTTTGGAATTCACCTCCATGATCACTTTTGATGGATATAATTTTCTGGTTATTCTCATTTTGAACCAAAGTAGCAAATTTCTTAAAAGTTGAGAATGCCTCACTCTTGTGAGTCAGAAAATATGTCCAAGTAAACCTAGAGTAATCATCTACCAACACATATCCATACAGGTTTCCTCCAAAGCTCTTCACTTGAGAAGGACCAAAAAGGTCCATATGTATTAACTGCAAAACCCTATTGGTTTTGACCATATCTATAAGGGGAAAAGAAGTTTTAACTAGCTTACTTTTCTCACAGGAGTCACAAAGCCTATCCTTAGTAAATTTCCTGTTAGGGAGTCCTATAACTAACTGTTTACTAACCAGTCTATTTAGATGATCTATATGAATATGCGCTATACGTTTATGCCATAACCAAGTTTCATCTGAATTAGATAACAAACAACAGATAATACTAGGAAAATAATTAAAATCTAACATATAAATGTTATTAATTCTATCACCTACTAACTTTATACCTTTGTCATCTTTATGCTCAATTATACAAGATTGTGATGAAAAACTTACCTGGAAGCCTTTATCACATAGTTGGCTTATACTTAGCAGATTGTGTTTTAGCCCTTCTACGTACAAGACATTTTTGATTACTGCAGTTGACTCATTGCCTATGTCACCAACACCACTTATCTTTCCTTTATTGTTGTCACCATATTTGACAAAACCTCATTCCTTTAATGTTAGAGACAAGAACTTAGACTTGTCTCCTGTCATGTGCTTTGAGCATCCGCTATCTAGGTACTAAGAATGCCTATTGGATGTCAAGCACACCTGCAATACACAATCAAAATTTGATTTTAGGTACCCAATTTAAATTGGGTCTTGGGAGGTCAGTTTCAAATTTTTGTGTCTTTGCTATCCAAATCTGTTTCCATCCTCTGTTGGCTAGTTTTTTTTAGTTTACAATTAGAAACAAAATGTCCCTTTTTGCAACAGAAATGACATGAACCAGCAAAGGATGATCGTTGATTTGATTTAGTAAAGATGTCATACATATTCCTTGAAACAACAGATTTCTGACTATGTTTGACATTTCTGTTTTGCATATAACCAATACCGCATCTAGTGTTATTCCTTTTAACATGCATATTTGGTTTATATCCTAGACCAGATTTTTCATTAACATGTCTCTTGTTGCTAAGTATGACATTCAATTTATCTTTACTATTAGTGAACTTCAATAAATCAGACTTTAATGATGCAACATTTTTTTCAAGTTCAATGCATCTTGCAGATTTGTCATGTGAATCCTTTTTCAGTTGTTCATACAAGTCCTCAATTTCCTTATGATCATTTTTCATTTGTTCACAAATCATACATTGTTGTTCAAGCATTTTCTTTGTACTCATTAACTATTTAATAGAATTCACATACTCATCATGCAGTTCATTGAATGCTTCATGTAGTTCATCATAAGATGGATTAGATTGAGAACTTACCTCACTTTCAGATTCTGAATCTGTGTTTGCCATAAGACATAGATTTGCTTCTTCTTCTTCTGAAGAGGCAGAGGATTCTTCGTTGTCATTCCATGCAATATATGCTTTTCTGGTTTTGGGAGCTGGTTCCTTGCCTTTAGTCTTTGCAGTCCTATTTTTGTTTTGCAACTTGTAACACTCAGACTTTAT
>NC_021162.2:4466971-4490332 GCF_000331145.2 Cicer arietinum
TAGTTCCTTCATGTGTTTGTTGAAGAGTGTCCCACATCTCTTTAGCAGTCTTGCAGTTTGAGACCCTGAAAAATTCATCAGCTGATAATGCAGAGGTTATTATGTTCTTAGCCTTAGCATTATATCCTACTTTCTTCTTATCATGAAGGGTCCATTATATCCAGCTATTGTAGGTATGAAGGGTCTATTTTCTACAGCATCTAGAATATCAATACCACTAGCTTCTAGAAATATTAACATCCTATGTTTCCAATACATGTATGCGGCTCCATTGAAGGAAGGGGGCCTTGCAATGGAAGCACCTTCTCCTAGAAATTCAACTGAGGCCATGTACTTTTATGAGAATTACTCTAAAAAAGGTAGGCTCTTGATGCCAATGATGTAAAATATGACCTCTATTGTCTAAAAAGGTATATGACGGTTTTTAAAAAATGCAACAAGATTGATAATCAATTTAACAAAAGAACACTTTTATTAAACTAATGATCAATCACGGTCCAACGGAATTATTTCTAAGCGAAGGTTCACACTTACATGTATTGACTAATTACTAGTGCAGCATATACAGTAATTGTTCTACAAATTAATCAAGATACAAGCATGCAATCAAGATTAATCATACAATCATACAATGATACAATGCAAGATGGAAATAAAGAGTAAGGGATAGAGAGTAGTGCACCACGATTTTTATACTGGTTCAGCCGTCTATCTGACGACCTACGTCCAGTCCCGAAATTAAACGATTTTGGCCTTTTCAATAGAATCTTTTAGAGTGTTTTACAGATGTTCTAGCGCTCCCGGCCTATCAATCTTAAAACTCTCCCTCTATTCTATTTGGCAACTACTGTATCCCAGAGTTTCTCTACAAACTCTTCCAAGATCACAGTAAAGCTTCTTCTTGATGAGCCCTCTCAACAATGAAGATAACTACCAGTTTCACTACTGGATTTTTATCAGTTCTTTCTTAACAAAATCTTTGTTACAGAAAATATAAAAGATATACAGAGTTTGGTCTCAATCACTTGCAATGAATCTCACACAAGAAGTTGTTTGTCCATTTGAGTGTTTGTGAGATCATTCTTTTTTTCTCTCAAGAGGTCTTTTTCAGCTCTCTATTGATTATGAATAATCGTTGGCTCTGGATCTGAAAAAGCAATATCAAAGGTTATTCAAATGTGAGAGAAAATTGTTTAAAAGTGTTATCAAAGTCTTTTTGAGAAAGTGATTGAAAACCGTTTATATAGTTTCTGAAAAACAACATATAAATCGATTTCCCAATCGATTCATTAATGTAAAAAAACAGGCTCCATCGATTCCCCAATCGATTATCGCAAGTCTTGTTTTTCTTGAATCTTGAAACTACATAAACTAATCGATTACCTAATCGATTATTTTAATACACTTTTCAGAAGATTATGTGTAGTTTATATTTGAATCGATTGCATAATCGATTTAAGGTGTTTTGTTCCAACAATGAGATCTAAACAATCGATTACTCCGTCGATTCATTAAGTCACATAATCAATTCATTAATACACATAATCGATTTGGCCATATACTGAGTGTTCCATGTAACTCAAATTTTTGTGGCAATCGATTTGCCAATCATTTGGTTTAAAACAGGGATTTAGCTTATTTCAAGTAAATCAATGTGCCAATAGATTAAGTGTTATGTTTCTGAAAAAAAATGATTTTACCAGTTTGTTCAGTTCAATCGATTGCTTAATCGATTGATACCAAACTTGTTCCAATTGAATTTTTCACAATGGATTGTCCAATCGATTGTGTTTGTCACATACCATGTTCCTTATGAAATCTTATTTATGCAGTCGATTGGCCAATCGATTAGCGTATTAAATGGCTTGGCCCTGTGACTTGCACAATCGATTTGTCAATCGATTTATCCAATCAGCTTTAGTCTTTGTGATTTGAACAATCGATGTGCCAATCGATTAGTGTGCTAAAAGGCTTGCCTCTGACTTGCACAATTTTTATCAATGATTGTGCCAGTCGATTGCCTAATCGATTGTTTAATCACAGACTACACACTTTCATACAACCCTTTTAATGAATCGATGTCCTAATCGATTTGCTCAGTAAATTTTCCAACTTTTGTTGATTCCTTGAGTTCCAAGCAATTGTCTCAAGTATGTAGGGTTGAATTGTTGTTCCTGAAATCTTACTCAGTTAAAATGTTAGATTTATCACATGATGTAAGAACATTGTATGTTTGTTAATTATGTCAAAATTAGGATTAAGGGGACTTAAGTCCAACAGTCAACACATCACAAACACTCATAGTTATGGTTTTTGATGTAACTATGATAAAAATTAAAAGTTTCTCACAATTCGACGGTTGAGACCAACTGACAATATTAAAAATATTTACATTGTTGGTAAATACAAATTAAATTCATAAAAATTTTAGGTAGAGAATATAAAACTACTCAATTTTTTCACATTGAATATTTAAATAGTTTACTAAAAATTGAGAGAGATGTGAATTTTATATAGATACTGTTGGAACCAAGTTGGTTTTAAATTTAGAGTTTTGATGTTAACAAAAGTATTTTATGAAAACAATATATTTGACTTCAAAGAGTATGAAAGAAGATTCATGTTTTTGAAGAAAATCTAAACTAAGATTTGATTCAAATTTATAATTGAAGAAAATCTAAAATAAGATCTGATTCCAATTTATGATTGATGAAAATCTAAAATAAGATTTGATTCATATTTATAATTGAAGAAAATCTTTGACCAAGTTGAAAAAAAGATATGATCAAAATTTGAAGAAGATTTGATCAACATCTGATGAAGATTTGAAGAAGATTTTATTTGAAGAAATTACAAAGTCAATCTACACAAAATAGGAACATAATTAATCTGCAGAATTTACAAACTCAATCTGCACAAAATAGGAACAAAATCAATATGAAGAATTTACAAACTCAATCTGAACAAATTTTCACTATAAATAGACACTCAAGGATGATGGAGAAAAGCATCGAAAAGCATAAAAGAGTAGAAGAACTCAAGCTCAAAGTTCTCAATTCATCTTAGAGTTCAAAGAGAGAAACACTTGTTCATGTTAGAAATATTTTCTGAGTGTTCTTTTCTTAGAGTGTGAGATTTATTATTATTATCAGCTTTGTTAGAAGCAACTACTCAAGTTTCAATCTTTTGTATCCAACCCAATAGTGGTTTAGTTCCTTCCTCAATCTGGGGTTGTCAGGTTGTTAGGAGAAGACTTGGCTTGTAGGGTCAAGGTGGTTAGTTCCTCAAAAGTCTGGGGTTGTCAGGCTGTTTGGGAAAACTAGCTCGGAATGTCAGATGCTTTGTAATTCAAGGTATTTGAATTAGGGGATTAAAACCTTCTGAATGAAGGGACTTGATGTAGCCAAGTAAGTGGTAAACTATGATAAATATATATGTCAAATTATTTATGCTTTCATTATTTACTGCTTCTAAATTCGATTGCTTCTTATCTAAACAATTCATAAAAACCAACCAACCTTCATCAAATTAGCAAAAAGTTATCAACTTTATCAAGCACGATTCAACTCCTCTTCTCGTGTTTGCACCTTCAATTGGCATCAGAGTTCAGTCTCAAGGCTTAGAACTTTACAGTGTTTGAGAAAAGATCCACAAGTTCAATATGTCTGGATTCTATGAAGAAGCTGTTGGAGGAAACATCAATAGACCACCGTTGTTTGATGGAGAACGTTTTGACTATTGAAAAGACAGGCTGAGAAGTTTATATATTTCACAAGATCCTGAACTTTGGGACTTGGTGGAAGATGATTATATTTCTCTAAAGAATACTAATGGTATTGAAATTTAAAGAAAAGAGATGAATGTTGATCAAAAGAAGATGTACAAGATGCATCATAAGTCCAGAACATTCATGATAAATGCAGTCACCTTCAAGGAGTTTGACAAGTGCACCAATATGACAAGAAAAACATAATTTGCTATGGATGCAATGAACCTGGACATATCAAGTCAGAATGTTCAAATATGGATAAAGGGAAACACCAGAGGAAAGATTCCAGACCCAAGAAGAAGAGTTTGATGGCTACATGGGATGATTTGGAGGAATCTTCTGACGATGAACGAACATATTTGACTATTATGACTCATACCAACTCTGCCCTTGGATCCAACACAGATTCTGACTCTGGAAGTGAATCAACAAATGAAGAAATTGAGGTATTTTCTAACTTTATTTGATATGATTTAGTTACTGCTATAAATGACTTTTTAAAAATGAATCACAAATTGTCTTTAAAACTGAAAACACTTAAGAAAGAAAATACAAATCTAACTGAAAAAGTTATTGTTTTAAATAACCAAAGTGTTGAAATTAAAATAGAAAATGCAACTCTGAAAACTAATATTACTGAACTTAAGACAAATAATGCAACTCTGAAAATTGATATTACTAAACTTAAAATAGAAAATGCAAATATGAAAACTGATATTGATGAACTTAAGGCTGAAAATCTAACTCTGAAAAGTAATTATGGCTCAACATCAATTGAAAATACCACATGTAACTCTGATAAGCATAAAGAAGTATTTATATATTTTCTTGCTAATGGTAGAAAATATTCTTCTATGATTTATGGAGTTAGTAGAAATGGTAAAAGAGGTATAGGATTTGAAGAAACTGTAACTGAACCTAAACCTATTTCCTCTGATATCTTGTGTATTGTTGGCTCTAAGAAAGATCACTCCAAATTATTTTGTCCCATGTTAAATACAAGGAAATATAAGAAACCTTTCAAGACTAACAAACTAGGACCCAACCAAATTTGGATATCTAAGAACACAATTATCCTTGTTGCAGATGTCCTCAACAATCAAGTTAAAACACCAATCATGGTACCTGGACAGTGGATGCTCGCGACATATGACGGGAGAAAAGTCTATGTTCTAAGAACTAACTTTGATCAAAGGAGGCACAATGACATTTGGAGGAAAGCAAAAGGCTAGATTAGTGGTCAAGGTAAAATTGGTAATGGTACTTCCCCTTCTATTAAAGATGTCTTGTTTGTTAAAGGTCTTAAGTATAATTTATTAAGTATTAGCCAGTTAAGTGATAATAATTATGATATTATATTCAATCAAAAAACATGTAGGCCATACGCAATATGTTAATTCTTAACATTCTTCATTAATTATTTCCATCCTATATCCACCATATATTGCTCTCCCCCTTTTGGCATCTATCAAAAAAGTTGGGGAATAAAAATGAAGTACACATGTAGGGAGCAATAGTAAGAATATATTACACATAGTAATCATGTGTTTGATAAATGCATTCATATATCAAACAAGTCAAGTTTGCATTTAGCATCAAAGAACATAACATGTATGATGATCAATAATCATCCACTACGCCAAAATTAGCATTTTACATCGCTTTTTTTAAGCTGCTTAAAGCGCTTTTAAGCGCTATAGTAGCTAGTGTTGTTAAAAGATACAACATCGCTATTTAAAATAAAAAGCGCTGTAATATATAACGCTCAACACTTCTCTATTTACAGCGCTTTTCTAAAAAAGCGCTGTAATAGAAAAAGCACTGTAAAACTATTCTAACAAGTGTTGTTTGTTGTACACGTTTTACAATGCCTTTTTCACAAAAGCGTTGTAATAGATGCATTCTTATACTCGTTTTATAGCACTTTCTCTAAAAAGCGTTGTAGTAGGTTCATTTTTATACTAGTTTTACAACGCTTTTTATTAAAAGCGTTGTAAATCTGATCGACATTTTTTAATGGCATTTTTAAAAAAGCGCTGGTTTGAAATTTTTAAACATGTTTTAATGGCATTTTTTAAACAAGCGTTGTCTTTCAATTTTTTTTTCTACATATTCGCAGCAACAATATCATGTTCATAGCAATTAAATATCCACAATATCAATTACATATGCACAACAACAATCTGGACAGTAATTAAAATAATGATTATCAATTTCTAGCAATTCGCAACAGCCAATTTCCCAGCAATTATATAACTTTTAGTTCGATCACATACTGACACCAGTCTTCCTTTATTTCAGTTTGATCACTTTCAGAGTACTATGCGATATAATATTTGAACATAAATAAGTTAGAATCAAATATATATATATAGTTTATATATGAAAATCAAAATATAAAGAAAATAACGTACCGTTTCTGGAATTATATTTTGATTCATATCAATAATCTCCTTCATGAATCACAATATATAGTATCTGCAGTCTATATTGTTAGTTTGACGAGGACAGTATAAAATAAATATTTATGCATTAGTTGTAATTGAAATTTTAAAGGCATATAATTAAGTTCTATAATAACAATTTCAAACCTTTATTGTAATCCATGTGATGTTGTTTGACTTATGCTTCGACAATGTAGCACCCCGTTGAACGCAGAAAACTTGTAAAACACTATGAAAATAAATGTCATTATTATTCAATTATCAAACACATTATATATATATGTAAGAAATAAATGAATTTTGCTTACGTGTTGAAGATATTCTCTATATCTAAGTGATTGTTATGATGATCGTGCAATGGATCTAAATAGTATATAATTTCAGACGTGACATTGATGGCAAACAACACCGAATGTTTCCTACAACAACAAAAAATTGGTTGACAACTTGGTTTACACAATTGATAAAGTATCATAAATTAAAAAAGATATAGATAAATAATATATAATTACCTTGAATTATATGACGCAAGAAATAATTTATCCTTCTCTTTATTTTCCAAAAGTATATCAACGACATATTTTTTGACATTAATTGGATCAAGTTTAAACATTGACAACTTATGTGGAGATAAGAATGAAAATCTATTTGACAATTTACGCATGCACACCAACTTTTCATACAAAAACTTTCAATGAAAATATCAAATTATATTAATTACCAATAAATGTAGCAGTTATGCAATTAAAATTAATTACCAACAAATTAGCTTATGGGCAGTGATGCAATTACCTAATGTATATGCTGATGACAGTAGCACTCAGCTCCTTATGATTGAGAAGTTCATAAATATACTCTTTATCAAGTAATTCTTCATACCCATCTCGGAAAATAGCTTTCTCCATGTGTGTGATTCGTGAATCATTGTTGTCCATGTTTATTTTTGCTTGTATGTTAAGAAACGACCCAAATCGAGAAAGACATGGATGACTTATTTTAGGAGTAGCAACTGATTTTCCCCGATCCAGTTTTTGAATTTTGCCAGATTTATTTTTACCACGAATCTGCATTTGCGGTGCGGCTGATTTTTGATAGAATTGTGGTGCGGCGGGTTTTGCTTGAATCTGAAAAAATGAGATTGATCAATTTGTTAGTTATTATAGTAAGCTAAATCATTTCATATTCAATTGATGTATACGTCAAACCTTTTCTGGTGAAGTGACTGATTCGTTATGAGGAATCTTGTTATCACCTTTAGACTTTGTAATAATCTAAATAAATGCGAAATTAACATTAATAGCGGATAAGTCAGCAATTAAACATAATCAATTATAATCATACAATTAAACATACCGTATCTATGACAACAAGATGTTAGGGCCATGCCATGTAATTACCTATTGCTTCTCCCAAAAACTTCATATCTCCATAGTTGTCGGGGATAGACAATGGTGCAAGTGGTTCCGAAGCAATTACAGGTGACACTTTAACATGACCGACAGGGATATGAGTATGATGTAATACTTCTCCTAAGGTATATTGAACAATGTTCCTTTTCCAACCATGCGATGAGTAGGGGAGGATAAATATAACACGCATGATGAGACACCCTAAATCAATGGTTAATACATAAGTATGTGAAACAATTAGGTTGAATGAATTTCTTATTTCATTAATTAATTAATTACCTCCGGAAGACTTTTACGACCAACGTTGCAACTACCATTTTCACTATCTAGTTGTATTTCACGTTGACACTCCGGAAGTTTCTTTTCCTTATTCGTTTTCACCAAAAATGAAACTTGCTATGTTAGGATTTTCAGCGTCTCTAGTACTTCCTCATTAGATGGATTTGTGAGTTTCTCATGTGAAAAATCCTTAACCCCTCACACGGCCAGAATATTCAGGAACATTAAATATCTTATCAAGTATGTCCCTACAACTAACTTGTGTATTCTCCTTTGAATTTTTAGAGCATTGTTCTAGATTCTCCTAAAATACATGTACGATTAAAAATATAAGTTCAATGTCATTTTTAAAATACAATATTAAAAAAATACTAAAATGATAATATACTTACAAATTGTGTTATCACTTGTTGAACATTTTCATTATCAACTATTCCATCTTTAGCCGAGCCTCCTTCCACAAAATGTGACGGCCGAATGGTTGGTCGGATTTCGTCTCTTGAAGATATTCGTTAAGACATAAACAAAATATTAGTTAGAAACTATAGTTTATAATCTACCACATTAATTATATAAAAGTGATGTTTACTTACAATTTTTTGCTCTAAACGTGCATATCCCCATACGCGATTTTTTGTATGGATGCATTGAATTTTTTGCTCTCTCCCGATTTTTTGCCGTACTTATACTCAATATAAAAAATAATAATGATCGTGTAAAAAACTACGCTATGAATATGAATAAAACACAAATATTAATAAATTAATATTACCACAAAAACGGGGTCTGCACGTTTAGCTACAAAAGCGCTCCATTCTTCATTTGATATGTAGTGTTTGTATATTTTTGGAGCTTCAACATTAAAATTTCTATCACGATCTCTTAAGTAACAATTTGACAAATGAGATCTTAAGCCTATGTGTATTCTTCTGGCAACTCTAAGCACATAATTTTTTCGCACCTCATCAATGTTAAAAGCTGACTGCAAACCAAATAAAGATAGATTATGAGTAAGTATTTCAATGGAAAAAAATCTAAGTAAGAAAAAAGTGGAGTAAAAAAGTTACTTGTATATCATTCCAAAATATATCTTTAGCATCCTTCAAAGCTTTATCTCTCCAATCATCAATTGTTAGTGGGATATTTTGACGAACAACCGCACCAATGTAACTTACCATCATTGAACTGTTGGGCTCAATTGGTTGACCACTTTGATTCCATCCCACCTAATAAACTCATAGAGTAAGTGCATGCTTTCAAAAAAGATAAAAAATAAATTCTACACAAAGTATAGTATACCTCAAATTTAATTCCATTACTTCTTGCTTTGATGACCTTTTACATAATAGTTTCCCCGCGTTTAACTTCGTTTTCATAACTCTTAGTATTGACACTTTCATCATTTTGACGAACTAAATCATTATTGAGATCCATTTATCTACACATTTCACACAGTATAATTATAAGTTCAGTATAACTTCAACAAGTTCAACATGCATTAGTCTAAGTAGCAGTATAAGTTCAACATGTAGTTTAGTGACAAAAACAAAAAAATAAATACAATACCTGACAACAACAATCTCTGAGTTTAGGGTTACGACTTCGCTTAATTAGGAACAACGAAAAGAGGACGCAAAAATACGTATGGAAATGGTTCGTCTAGAGGGTTCGCATGGAAGAGGGTTCGTAGTGACAAGGGTACATAGTGAAGAGGGAGAGTACGTAATGAAGATCGTAAGTAGTGAAGAGAGTAACGAAGATTGAGAGGTTTCACACTGTCAAGTTCGTAGGGATAAAACGCAATGAACAAGAAATTGAAGAGATTTCTTATTATTAGTTTACTTAAAGACCATATTACAACGCTTTATCAAAAAACGCTTTAAAAGATCTAAAAGACCTAACTCTATTACAGCGCTTTTACAACAAGCTCTATAAAAGACACTATTACAACACTTTTACAACAAACGCTTTATAAAAGCGCTATATGAGCATTTTACAGCGCTTATGGACAAAAAGGGATGTAAATTATTTGTAACGAAAGCCTATTACAACGCTTTTACAACAAGCGCTTTATAAAAGCGCTATATGAGCATTTTACAACGCTTATGGATAAAAGCGCTGTAAAACTATAAGTTTGTATTCAGTTCAAATTAAATATTGCTAAATTACAATTTCAGTTCAGTTTCTGTAAAATACCTATATTTGGATTTGTTTTCTTTCCAAATAATTAGTTAAATACCTATAAATCAATGTTAAATTACATTATCAATTTAGATTGGGATCAATTCAAGTTCAAGGAAAATGCCCAGTCAAACATAGCTTTTTCAAGTTCAAGTTCAAGTTTCAAGTTCAGTATAAGCAAAAAATCAAATACAATTCAAGCTAAATGCTAGAATACTCAGTTCTGGTAGATCAAACACTTAAATTACATGAACTTAGTATAATTACATGATGAGTTCAAATTACATGGCTTATATAAAACAGTTAAACACCTAAAGATGTCCTTCTTCTTTTCTTGGTGGGATTCACATTTGTTTGTCCTTTAACGATACAAAACGATGAATTAATCCAAATTCGCTCATCATGATCATCTATAAGATATAAACCATCATTAGTTAAATCAATTTCATGTGGTTGTGCTGTCGTAAAGAAAAGAACATTACCAACATCTTCATTGTTATTGTTATCATCACTTATTTTATTGGTCGATAGGACAATGGACCATTTATCATCAGTAGGATCAGTGACATAAAACACTTGTTGAGCTTGCGACGCTAAAATAAAAGGCTCATCTTTGTATCCCACCCTATTAAAATCGACAAGCAAGAACCCTGACTCATCAATTCGAACGCCATTATTATTATTGACCCACTTGCAACCAAAAATGGGAACACGAAACATTGTGTAATCTAACTCCCATATATGCTCGATAACCCTAAAATATGATAGATTTGAATATATTGAGTTTTTGTCTTTAGCACTTGAGATATGCATCGCTTCAGCTACGAGAGTGACTCCGCTATTTTGCATAGTGGTTTGATCATCTTGTTCTATGGTATAAAATGTGTAGTCGTTAATTACATAACTCGTGTAAGAAAAGACATGTAAACTCAGACCATTTGCTAGCCACCTCAATCTCTGTGAAATTGAACCGGGGTCTATATCAAACTTTGAGTTAATGTGATTTTTTAGCCATGTTATAAAACTTTGATTGTGCTCTCGTGTTATCCAATTTTGATTCCTATTCATGTTCAAACTATATAATTGATCCATGTGTATTGTAACATACGGTTGAACCTCATCATCATTGTGTAGAACATACAATTGTGCTTGCTCCCATTATGTCCTTGATATAGTCATTACTCTCTTTCCAATTATCCATTCTCCTGTTATTCTTCCCGAATGATGAGACATGGGAAGCCCTATGGATTCAACATTGTATAGATATTCAGTACAAAATTCAGCAGCTTCTTCGACAATGTACCGTTCAACAATACAACCTTCTGTTCGGCTTCTACTTCTTACGTACCCTTTTAATATTTTCATATATCGTTCTATCGGATACATCCATCTCTTATAAGCTGGCCCACAAAGTTGTGTCTCCTTAACAAGATGAACAGTAAGGTGAACCATTATATAAAAAAACGAGGGTGGAAAATACATTTCAAGCTCACACAAAGTAACAACAATTTTCCCTCTACAATGTCGGTAATTTATGAGGATCAATTACTTTACTACAAATTTCCCTGAAGAAGAAATATAATTTAGTTATGTGTCGTCGAACTTTTTCAGGTAAAATGGAACGTATACCTATTGGTAGCAAATGCTCCATTAGAACATGACAATCATGGGTCTTCAAACCTTTTAACTTGAGGTCTTTCATACAAACTAAACTTTTAATGTTTGAAGAGTATCCTTCTAGAACTTTAACTTCGTGTAGAAATTTACATAAAACAATTTTTTCCTTTCTAGATAGAGTATGAGCAGCTAGAGGTAAATATGTGCGATTTCCTTTCATTAAGGGACCCAATTCATTTCTTATTCTCATACCGACCAAGTCCAATCTTGCATTGATGCCATCCTTAGACTTCCTGGAACATTGAGTAATGTACCAATAACACTATCAAATACATTTTTTCAATATGCATCACATCGAGAAAATGTCTTATATACAATGACTTCCAATATGGAAATTCAAAGAAAATGGACTTTTTCTTCCACCCAGTTTTGACAAGCTCTCCCACAAAAGGTTTGCCAAATTTATTGGTCAAACCTTGTACTCTTTCAAATATTTGATATCCAGTCGGTGCTAAAGGAGCAGTACCTTCCTCTGATTTTCCATTGAATGCCTTTCTCCACCCACGATATTGATGACTAAAAGGTAAAAATCTACGATGTCCAAGAAATATGTTTTTCTTACAATGTTTCAACCGCATCCAATCTGTACTATCTTCACATATAGAACATGTACACTGACCTTTAATGCTATATCCTAATAAATTACCATATGCTGGAAAATCATTAATTGTGTCGAACAACATAGCCCTCAAATTGAAACATTCTTTCTTATACCCATCATAAACTTCCACACCCGTGTCTCACATATTTTTTAAATCTTCAATTAAAGGACTCAAGTATACGTTGATATCATTCCCTGGTTGTTTGGGTCTAGAAATTAATAGAGACAACATCATAAACTTACGCTTCATACATAACCATGGAGGTAGGTTATAAATCAACAAAATCACAGGCCACGTGCAGTGTGAGATGCTTTGAATACCATGTGGATTCATTCCATCAGTAGAAAGTGCAAGTCGTAGATTTCTTGACTCTCTCCCGAAATCAGGATACTCGTGATCAATTTTTGCCCATTGTGGAGAATCTGTAGGGTGTCGAAACTTTCCATCTCTAATTCTTGGTATTATAGAAAAATACCATACGACTTTTGCTGGAGTAGACTATTTCTTCTTATATCGAGAGACATTGCATTTCAGACACGCATTTAGGAATTCATATTCGTTTCGAAATAAAATGCAATCATTAGGA
Organism: Cicer arietinum; assembly: GCF_000331145.2. Lineage (NCBI taxonomy): Eukaryota > Viridiplantae > Streptophyta > Magnoliopsida > Fabales > Fabaceae > Cicer > Cicer arietinum. The sequence goes on from NC_021162.2 coordinate 4,479,919, forward strand.
CACGCATGAATCCTTTCATAACTCATGCCAATAGAGCACAAAATTCGTTTAGCCTCTCAGGTTCGACTGGGAAGTTCATTATCATATGACAACATGTCTTTTATGAGTGTTAATAATTTTGTGAAGCTTTTATCAGACCATCCATTAATTGCTTTTAAGTTGTACAACTTTAATACCACCGACAATCTTGTTAATTTAGTACAACCATTATATAATGGTTTCTCTGCATCACTCAACAAACTCTCAAACATTTTAGGACAATCCTGAAGATCTTCTTCAACTATTTTTGCAATCTCCTCAACTCGGTCCCACTCATATGTATCTGTGTCGAAATCATTTGAAGCATATGTCGAACCATTCTCAAAATTAGTGTTTCCTTTTTTTTTTTCTCACCATGTCTTATCCAACATGTATAGCTTTGATCAATTTCATGCCATACTAAATGTCCTTCCAATTGATCTGCTCTAACGCGTTTTCCAAAACAATATTTTAAACAAGGACAAGTGATTTGATTTGGGTCTTTTGGATTCTTCACTGCAAAATCAACAAACTCCTTCACTCCATTTTCATACTCTTTTGACAATCGATTGACAAACATTCATTTTCGATCCATTTTATATGACCTATATGAATGCAGTGTTACTCAAATGATAAGCTACTAATAACATTATACCAATCTATAGTATATATAGTCTGATTTCAAAACAGAACAGATAGAACAAATTTAAAAAAAGAACATATCTAAATTTTATACGATTTATCAGGTAACAATTTATTTGATTTATCAAGGTGCATCAATTAATTTGAAACTCTTTTTTTATATGATTTATCATGTAACATTTACTATCAAGTAACATTATATATGATTTATCATGTAAAAATTTATCAGTTTTAGTGACAACAACAAATTAATAAATACAATACTTGAGACAACAACCACTTAGTAAAAATTGACACACAGTAGAGGAAGGTTCAGCGAGAAGACGACACACAGTAGTGGAGAGGAGGGTTCGTAGGGTTAGGGAGAGAACATAAATGTTTTTATTTATTTAAAGAGAATGATTTTTATCATGCACGCATCCTTTTACAGCGCTTATATAAAAAGCGCTCTAAAAGACCATGTTATTTGTGTGAAAGCACTATATTATATACAAAACGCTCTAAAAGCACTGTAAACATAATGTGGAAGCGCTATAAAAAAAACGCTGTAAACATTATGTGAGAGTGCTAGTTGACCCTACAATAACACTTTCAGAAAAAGCGTCGTAAACATTATGACCTATATGACCTACAACAGCGATTTTTTTAAAGCGCTTGTCTGAAAAGCATTGTTGTATCTTCCGTTAATTTTACAACAGCGCTTATAGTAGATAAGCGTTGTAAATAGTGCGCTGTAAAATGCTAATTTTGGCATAGTGATTTTAGTCAATATTGCAATCAAGATATGGATAATGATAACAAAAGCAATACGACATAATTATATGCAAACATTTTAACACACTTGAAAAATCTTTCAATGAATATATATTTCTCATTTTAAAAAAAATATGAGTTGACTTTAGTTTTAAGAAAAATGATCTTTTAAAAACTCCCCATGAATATTATGAAATTAATATTCTTTAATATTTTCAAAGTTCCAAACCACAAATAAGATGTCTCTTTGCTCTTTATCCTCTTTCACAAGAGACAATATTTTAATTTGAACATGATAATGAGCGTATACAGGGAAGCAAAATGAGATGAATGTGATATCACGTCAAATATAATTTCTCTCTTTACAAAACATTTGTATGCTAATAATGTTTGTATTATTCAAAAACTAGTTTTTTAAAATGGATCAAAAGTATACCAAAAGATTTTCTCACATAAAAAATGTTTTTTCACAGTTTTTTGAAAACACGCAAATGACAATAAGGCACATGTTCAAGGTTACTTTCATTTCTATCAATTATGCTTAAAAAATATTTAAACTCTTGAGATCAATTTTCACAAAAGAAATAAGCAACAAATAAGACTCATTTGAAAAGACATATATTAATATCCCTCAAAATGCTCAAGTAACAATTTTTGACTTCATGCCATAATTTTTTTATTAGTTTTTGGTTTTAAAGCAACAAGAGACACAAATCATTTTCATGAAGATCAAACATATATTCTCTAGTTGAAACCCTTCAAAAATAAATCCTAAACAAGGATATATATTTAAAATATGTTGCAGAAGGATCTTTTCAAAAGCCACGTTATAAACTAAATTTTTGTTTTTTGAAAAACCGTATTCAAAATATTACACTTGACAAAAACGGCCATTTGTTTAATTATTAAAGACACCAATTTATTTTAAATGTATTTATACCAAGGACAATAAATTTGAACATAAAAATAGATTCGCACACTTGTTTACACCATCATAAAAAGTGTAGGAACACAAAGTGAAAACATGTTGAATTTAGTATAGGAATTTGGCATATTCATGTATAAGTAATGACAAAGAGTGATGTGATCAATTTAAACTTTAAATTCATACTTGCATCAACAATAGTATGCATTCTTAATTTAAAGAGCATCTAATCAATCACATAATATCATTAAAAAAATATTCATTCTTATCATGATGCAATTATATGAATTGAGATTAAGTGTACCTCCTTTAGTGATCTTGTTCAACAGCGAATATTCTTCGAATAGTTTGGAGCTTCTCTTCATGCTCATTCATTTATCTTGATTGATAGTTGAAATAAGACAACTTTAGCTTTTGTTGATGAGAGAGTTCCTCCATTATGACATTAATTCAACATTATTCTATTTTGCTTCATTTATTGAATTTTTGGCTATTTGGGATATCATTGCCATGTTATTATTGATATCAACTTTGAATGACATTCTTGTTCTAATCCCATCAACTATATCTCCAATGATTTGATTTTGAGGATGATCACTTATTGTTCTCCAGCTTCTACGAGGAGTATGAAACGAAGATTGTTTATTATTCTCGGTTTCATAGGAAACATTATGTTGCTGCTGTCCAGAATGTTCTTCCTCTTCATCATCTTTTTTACTTTGATTCGGGCTTGGTTATTGTTCTTAAAAGTCACAGAGCATCCAGTAGCAGTTTTGGTAAATTTCTCCAATTATTTCTTTCAATAATTTGAGGAAATATTTTGGAGTAAAGGTCAATAATGAGATAGGTGTAGGAGTGTCCAAAACAAATGATTCAAACTTATTTAGAAGCTGTTGATGTTATTTTTGCTTAATTTGATATTTCTCTTAGATCTTTTTTGTTTTGCCACTCAATGATCAGACTTTGGAGTTTTCATATATTATATTTGAACGTTATCAACTTTGTGATTTATCCAAATTTAACATTTTAATTAATTTTCTTCACCATCATATCTTTCATCATAAAAATCAACATATTCATCAAACATAATATGCATAATTTCATCTATAGTTTGGGCCTTGAGATTTTATATTCTAAAATATTTATACAATGTAGAGTATTCAAAATATATACTTTGATGGCATTTTGAAACAAATTTGCCCATACTTTCTTTATCATGCAAAGCATAGTAATGACATTAAAAAATGTTTAAAATATGGTATGTTTTGCTTTCTATTTTCCAAAATTTCATATGAAGGTATGTTAAAGATATTTTCTAATAGAGCCAAGATTAAAAACATGGAAAGCAAATTTTATGCCTTCTCCCCAAACTTATTTTTCATCACTAGGAGGAGTGTGAAACGAAGATTGTTTATCAATCTCTTTTTCATATGAAACAATCTGCTTTGACTGTCCAAATTATTCTTCTTCCTCATAATCTTTTTTTCTTAAATCAAGGTCATCAGACTCATCAAATAAAAATGCATACTTATTTCAACAATTTTAGTTTTCAAATTAAAAAATGCGATATCCCTTAGATTCGTTAGAGTAACCCAAAAATATAGCTTTGTCCGCTTTTGCATCAAACTTTCCAAGAGTTTCTTTGTTTGTTTAAGATATAACAATAACAACAAAAAATGTGAAAATATGAGATATTTGGCTTTCTATTTTTCCAGATTTCATATGATGCTTTGTTTATGATATTTCTTATTGATGCACGGTTTAAAATGTAACATGATGTATTGATAGCTTCATATTGTTGGAAAGTTCTTTGACAAGCAAATCATGTAAAATGTCATTTTCATCAAAGAATGATTTGAAGAATGATAATTCAAATTTCCCTTGATCATTTCTTATAGAAATGATAATTCTTTTTCAAAAGACTTAAAAACATGATTTGGTTGGAAATTCATCTAAGTATAAAACATAATGGTTTTTCTTTAAAACTGAAACATGAGGACGTTTGTTTTACTTCGGCTATATAGGGTTTTAAAAAATAGCTTTAAAACCAATTTTACAAAGTTATCTTTCATATATCATATCCTTAATCTATGCAAAAGTATTTCAACTAATGATACATGTACTTTTGATTTGTTGATGTTTCCAAAGGTAATAGACACTCCAAAATTTTTTAATGAGATGAGGCATCATACTTTTCCATTCATGTGTATTGAGCATGATTTGTCCATGTATAAATGTTCTTTCTTGATTGTATGATGGTGTTCCTATATCACAAGCTAGTAATGATTTTGGTACCCATATTTGTTTAGGTCCTTGATGGTTAGTATATCTTCTTTTAGAAGATTTTTTAAAATTTGATCTCTTTTTCAAATAGCAAGTTGACTCGAAGTGGCCATTCATGGAACAATAGGAACACTTTGTTGTTGATCTTGAAGAAGGTTTGAAAATCTGAGTTTTAAACGCCTTTGAAATTGATTTTGATAAACTTCCAGAACATTCTCCTTTTTTCAAATTTTCTGGAGAAAGATATGTTTTTCTTCTAGAACGTTCTCCCTTTTTCAAACTACCTGGAGAGCGTTCTCCTTTTTTCAAGTTTCCTAGAAAAGGTGATGTTTTTGTTCCAAAACATTATTCTTTTCTAAAGATCCTTTTCTTCTTGATTTTTTCCATCTCTTTTCTTAAAATAACATGCAAATTCTAGAGGTCCAATTTTACCACAATATGAACATTTGGTTTTGCATTTTTCCTCTTTACTTTCAAGAACAAAGAAGTTTTCTTACATTTTTTTTTTAGTTTTATCAAAACCTAGGCCAGCTTTATCAAAATTTCCTACTTGAGATCCTATAACTTTTTTTGAAAGGTTTCAGTAGATTTGATAATGTTTCCCAAGTCATTTAGAGAATTTCATTCTCTGTTTTAAGAAGAATGTTCTCCTTTTAAATCATTTAACATTCTTAGTTTTCAGTTTCATTAGTTTTCTCTAGCTGAGATTCCTGCATGTTCTTTTGAAAGATTTCAGTGGTATTTACCAAGTTGGTTAAGTCATTTTTCAATTCATGAACTTCTATTTTTAAAGAGGTAATTTCTTTCATAGTTTCAGAACATTCTGGAAGATGATTTTGTATGAGTATCTCATTGAAAATCTTTTGTTGCTAAAATATTTTTAAATCAGATTGCTGCAGGCTTTGAATGACCTTTCTTAGTTCGTCATTCATAGCTTGTGCTTTCTTTTTTTCTTCTTTTTCTTTACAGAGTTGTTCTTTTAATAAACCACATTTTTGAGAAAAAATATTTGAATCACATAAAAGATTATTAAATTCTTTTCCATTTGTTCATAAATAGGATAGAGTTCAGAAATCATTACCTCATTATTTTCTAATTTTCCATTAAACACATGTTGGCTTCTGACATTACTTCTTCTTCCTGAATCTTTACCTATAACACTTGTTATGTGCTCAACTTTAGAGACCGAGCTCTGATGCCAATTGAAGTAGCAAAATATTTGTAAATTCGCCTTTTTAAAATTTCCTATTAAAACTTAAAGAAATAATTCAAGATTGATCTTAGTTGTGAAAATAGAAAACACAGAACGTTCTTGGTTCTTGACCAGAAATTGAGAACGTTCTTGGTTAGTTAAAATCAATAATTTAACTCACCTATTTAACTTGACAATCAAACAGACTAAAAGTAAATAGATTAGGGAATATATACCACACAAGGATATATCCTAGTTCACTCAACTCGGGCTACGTCCAGTCCTCACAACTATGAGATTTTCCATGAAGTGTTCAAACGAAGAATAATCTTGATTTTACACCACCAATTCAGATCAACCTTTACCTGTTACAAAATAAAACATTTCCATCCAGAAAGGAGTTCAATCAGGTCGCCTATCAATCTTTAGATAGAAGTTTACACTTCATCTTTTAATCATATTTGAGATTAGATTCTGAGTAAGCTCAACTCACGTTTGAGATTAGATTCGTGAAAAAATAATTCAATATATTAACTCTAAGAAATTAAATGAGGACATAGCTGATTCTTTTGTATGAATGAGATACTTTCAAGTGTTTGAACGTAAGTTAGTGATGGATTTTCTTACCACTTGAAGTTTTGCTTTTTCCTTGAGCTTTGGCCTTCCTTTTTTAGGCTTTAGGATGTTTAATGACAGTTAAAAAGAGCCGTTGGAAGTGCTCTGTCAGTCTTGACCAAAGACCATATTTTATGATTAAAAAATGTTCAAGTCTTTGAACACTTTTGAGTTCTGTTTTGAATTGTCTGGAATTATTCATTCTTTGACAACTATGATTTTGTTTGATGATCCTTTAATCTTTAGATATATGATTGATGAAATCAGTTCAATATAGTTTTTTTATTCGCGCAAAACATACTGGAGAATGATGTTAATATGTTGGAGAATGATTGCTGAATATTATGGAGATTATTTGATCATTCTGGAGATTAATGATCATTCTGGAGATTGATGATCAATCTTGAGATTTAGTCTTGATCATTCTGGAGATAATTGTTAATCATTCTGGATAAAGATGTTTGCTGCTGAAGATCATGTGTAACATATTGGATAATGTTTATCATTCTAGATATTGATGTTACACTACTGGAGAATGATCATTTGACACTTTTGTTATGAGTTGTGCCTTTTATCCTTTGATCCTTTTGAGTGATACTTTTGCTCATACGATAGTTGTATATTCCTATTATATGAATTGGAAATCTATTCGCGATTTGCAAGAGCTTTCATTGCATTAAAAACTAATTTGATATTGCTTAATAGTTTTTGATGCTTAGCTTTTGCCTTTGTTAATCTTTTAGAGTTGATATTTCTAGAATGATCTTTGTGTACCTACTTCTGGTACCTTCATAATAGGGACTGATTTATCAACAAACCAGAAATATTCTTGTCTATCGCAAACTATCAACTTTTGAGATTAATCTTGCTTTTTATTCTTGATGCATTGTTTTGCTGTTGTTGATAATTTTCTCTTTGAATCTATCCAAAATTATCTTGAGTATATAATTATGTTCCTTTGTATTAAATATTGGAAATTTGCAACGTAGATTGATGTACTTTCATTGCCCAGATCGATCTTAAATGAAACAAGACTTTGTTCTTTGTAAACCAGAATGTTCTTGGATTAATGCTGCCAAAACTAGAACGTTATTGGATTTAAAGCGGTGAAAAGGAGAAAGTTCTCCGTTTTTCCAGACTTCAGTTGTAATAACCAGAACATTCTTCGTTTTTCAGACTATTGTCTAGAATGATCAGAATGCTGTCAAGAATTTTCTTTGTTCTTGACAGTCAAGCTGGAGAATGATCAATCTTGCTGGAACTTGATTGATTCATCATAATCCATAGCTTTTCTACTATGTATTTTGAATTGATTCTTTGCTGATATGAATCATTTATATTCCTTGAAGAGTACTGATTAAATGATTGTGAAATCCAAGAGAAATTTCTTCTTCAACAGAGGAGATCATTTGTTCTTGAAATTTCAGAACTGTGGAGAACGTTCTCCGTTTTCCAGACTTCTGTCAAGAACGTTCTCCGTTCTGCCTTTGTATTTTTTCTTCCTTTTCAATTGATCTTGCTTCTGATTTATAGCATATTTTTGAATGATTGATATATGGTACATTTCTTTTGAGATTATTTCATTATTGAGTGAATAATTATGCATTTTGATGAAGTGAATGGCTTCTTGCTTGTTCAATTATGCAATTCATGTTCCTTGAATAAAACTCAAGTGCAATCATTAGTAGACCACCATTCATAAAACTTAATCTTTTATTTCATAAGGTTTGTTGCCATTAAAAAATACATAAAAAAGGTTTATGCCTCAACAACTCTCTGTCAAGAATTTTCTAAATTGATGCAACTTGAATTTCAAATGAGTATGATGGGAAAACTTAAGTTCTTCTTAGGGATACAAATTCAGCAAAGAAAAAAGGATATATACATTTACCAAACTAAATATACAAAAGAGATACTTAGGAAGTTTAAGATGAGTGATTGCAAACCTATGGCTACACCAATACACCCTACTTGCTCACTTGAAAAAGATGATTCAGGCGAAAAAGTTAACCAAAAAACCTATAGAGGAATGATATGATCATTACTTTACCTTACTGCTTCCAGAACTAACATCATGTTTAGTGTATGTGTATGTGCAAGATTTTAAGCTTACCCTAGAGAATCATATTTAACTACTCTTAAGAGAATCCTTAGATACCTAAAAGGCATTACCAACCTTACCTTGTTCTACAAGAAATCTCCTAAGTACAAACTTAGTGGATACTGTGATTCTAATTATGTTGGAGATAAACTTGAGAGAAAGAGCACTAATGACAACTGCATATTTTTAGGTGAGAACTTAATATCTTGGTCGTGTAAGAGACAAAACACAATTGCAATGTCAACAGCAGATGTTGAATACATTTCAGCAGCTAGTTGCTGTTCTCAACTACTTTGGATGAAACATCAACTTGAAGACTACAAAATCCTAGAATCCAACATTCTTATTTACTGCGACAACACTTATGCCATTTGTCTAACCAAAAACCCTATCTTACATTCTAGAGCTAAACACATAGAGATCAAACACCACTTCATTAGGGACTTTGTTCAAAAAAGGGTATTAAACATTCAGTTTGTAGACATTGAACACCAATGGGCTGACATTTTCACAAAACCACTACCTGAAGATAGGTTTGACTTCATCAAGAAAAATCTAAACCTTACCTTCATATCTTACTGATGTTGTGATAACTTTAAAGTAGTTTAGTTTTAATATTAGTTTTTATATTTTCTTGTACTATATTATATTCATGTTATTAAAAAAAATAAAACAAAAATAAAAATAAAAAAGAAAAGAAAAAGAGACAAAGTTTCACTTTCAAGTCTTTTTGTCTGATGACAAAAGGGGGAGAAAGATATTTGATAAAGAGGAGAGAAAATGATACTAAGACTTAGGGGGAGCCCTAAGTTAGGGGGAGCCAAAGAAATATAAAGAAAAGTAATTATCAAAGTTACAAGTTTTGTCATCATAAAAAATGGGGAGATTGTTGGAACCAAGTTGATTTTACAGTTAGAGTTTTGATGTTAACAAAAGTTGTAAAACAACATGTTTTTGATGAAGACAAAGATCAACAATTATGGTCAATGCAACAAGATCAAAAAGAAGATCAAATATCTTCATTAATAAGCTTCAAATCCAAACATTAAATGTTAAAATGTAAAGGTATATGATACAAACCAATATTTCAATTACATGAGAACAAGTCATATTTACATATGCATTTAAAGTATTTTCAAAAGTCAAAACAAAATTAACAAAGTTTTAAAAATCATGTTTTTGACAAAATGCATAAGTGTATTCGAATACAGCATCCTATATTCGAATACAAAGCAAGTCAGAAGCAAAAGTCTCAAAGTTGTATTCGACTACGACTATGTGTAGTCGACTACACTGCAAGTCAGTGGCCAAAATCCCTATATCTGTATTCGACTACAATAATTTGTAATCGAATACATAGTAAGTCAGTGGCAAATTTTCACTAATCTGTATTCGACTACACACATGTGTATTCGAATACAAGGTATAAATTTTGAATATTTTTGAACGTTACAAAGAGGTGTATTTGAATACACACATCCTGTATTCGAATACAACTGGAAGCAATACAATTTTTCAGATCTGGAATGGCTCCAAATCATTGTATTCTTTCATTAAACCTCTTGGATCAATGGCCACGAATCTGAAGAGATGTTTATGGAGTATAAATACCCCATAACATCAGATCAAACACACACAATCCTTGAATCAATACACTGAACAATTTTGAACAAAATTCTGATTTTTACAAAGTACTTGCATTTCATTTTCATATCATTCAGAAAGGTTCTCAAGTACTTGAATTGTTATTGGATTGTTAATCAATATACTTTCCTTATTCTTATTCAAATCATATTGTATCACTTGTAAAAGAAAGTAATACTTTCTTAAAAATAGCTTAATCTATGATAGTGGTGTGCTATCTTAGAAGTGTTGTTAGAAGTTT
>NC_021162.2:4491975-4496545 GCF_000331145.2 Cicer arietinum
TGATGGCATCACATCAATCAGATAACGAAGAAGAGGTTAGTAACATAGACTCCCTTCATCTTCATAAAACTAATAGTGAATTGATTCTAGAATGTAACGAGGCTTAAAACGCCATCAAGGAACTTCTTATTGAATGCAAAAATTTGTTCAAACTAGTGTCAACACAAAAGAGACAAATATCAAGTCTTCAAGAAAAAGTTGACACTATGGAAAAGAATTCTGAAAAACTAAAACAGAATTTTGCATGCAATAAATGTGATTCTCTCTCCTTCAAGATTATTCAATTAAATAGAGTAATTGAACGATACGAAAAAGGACAAATAGGCTTGGAAAATGTTTTAAATATGCAAAGATACTCAAATGACAAAAATGGTCTTGGATACTCAAAAGTTGATAAACCAAACCTGAATAAGACCATTTTTGTCAAAGCGAGTAATCAATCCAATCAAGAAAAGATTATAATTATGAAAAAGGATCACCATTATGAAAAGAAAATTATTCATAGTAAATCTCATACACATGCTTTTGAAAATAGATTTACTCCTACTTGTTCTTAGTGTGGTCTTCATGGTCATACACCTAATGTCTGTCACATTAGAAACGTTAGTATTCCAAGAGGGCATTACGTATGGGTAAAGAAATGTACTAACCATCAAGGACCCAAAGCACATTGGGTACCTAATAAAATTTGATTTCAATTTTGTAGGTATGCAAGCATGGTATATATAATTTGTCATATCTCTTTAAAAAATTACATCTTAAAATTGTTAAAATAAAGTTCCTTGATGATTATTGTTTCTTGATATATGAATTTGTGCATTATATGTTGAGATTTCCATAAAAATTTAGTTTTTAAGCAAAAATTCGCATATGTAGTCGAATACAAATGTCTGTATTCGAATACACACTTTTCCAGAAAGTATTGTATTCGAATACAACTAATGTGTAGTCGAATACACGTTCCCAGAACAATGTGTATTCGAATACAACAAGGTGTAGTCGAATACATCTTCGCGTTTTTGCCCAGATATAAAAGCTGTTTCACATTTTAGGGTTATTTTACATTTGGTATTCGAATACACAGTTGTAGCCTCTCCTCTCCTCTTCCAAAATCTCGTCCATCCTCCTTTCACTCAGTTACCCATTCACCCAACCTTGCACACTACATCAATCCTTACTTCTTTCTTGGCATTTATCATCAGATTTCTCACATTTCTCTCAAACCCATTTTTCACCAAAACCTCCCTTCTCGCCATGGATGCCCGCAAACGAGGACCAAGAACCAAGCATGCAGCAGTGGGTCCCTCAAGAAAACGAAAAAGGAATCCCAACATCACGGATTTATCCCGGCTTCTACACACACCAGAAGAAATTGATCGTTTTCGCACATTCTACTCGGACAAGCGACTTATCATTCCAAAGTACGGTACTTTAAACTCTTTCTCTGCCTTTAACTTTCCTGAGTTACTCAAGGCACAACATGTTGAAGAGTTTATAGGCTACAAAGGTCCTGTCTATCCTGACTTAGTTAGGGTTTTTTATTGCAATCTCACCCAAGATGGAAAAATGCTGGTATCTCGAGTTAAGGGTAAAACCATTCGGATTAATACCAAAACTATAGGCGAAATTCTGAACCTTCCCTTTAACGGTCAAAAGTTTTGTCCCAACAACTTGTGTGAATGGGCTGATATCTCTAAGTATGATGCATATGTTGCCCTATGTCGATTTGACAGACGTACAATGGAACAAAAGCGGACTCAGGCTGGTTCCAAATATGCCTAGCAACGGTATGGAGTGGGATATCTTACCGTTGACAATCGCCTTTTGCACTATTTCCTTAGCTACATTCTGGTTCCGAAGGCTGGCAATTACTCCCAAATTTCGGAGTTTGAATTACAAATTATGAATTTCATATATAAAGGTTGTCAACTAAATTGGGCATATTTTGTGAAATCTGTCATGTTTGGATCCCGAGAGGCAATTGGCTTACCATATGCGAAGGAAGTGTCTCGGATTTTAGAACACTTTGGGGTGGACTTCTCTGATGAAGTCATGTATACACCTACCAAAGAAAATATGTTGGATTTGGGCGTCCTGCCTAGCATGCGGATAGTATGATGAGCAACTTAATTCTTTTGTGCATAAAGGTGATTATGATCAACCATCTGATGCTACTCCCGAAGACACTGCTGGACCCTCAAATGCTGCTGCTCAGGCTGATGAAGATGACGAGGATACATCCTCTGATGATGAATATATCTCAAATCAAATGCTCATGGCTCGCCTTGATTTTTTCCAAATTTTCTTTCAAACTCAATTCGATAATCTCACCACTTCTGTCAACATTCACTTCCAGAACATTGAAACTACTATTGCTCGCAACCATGATGAGTTATCTCAAGACATTAGTAGTTTATCTGACAAACTTGATCATTTTCACATTCCAACGGATTTTGATCGTCCCTAGGATTCTATTATGCCTTGTAGTTTGTTTCATGTCTTAATTTGTAGTTTGTCTTATGGTATGATTTATGTACTAAGTTGAACTTTGTTAAACACATGTTGACCAAATTTGGTGTACTTAATTGACCTTGCCTTCATCCTTCGTTATGTAAATTCTTTTATTATGTGTACTACTTTTATCTTTACTTGTGTGCATATTCTTGCATATGTATGTCTCTATATTTTTCCTTCTTTTTGATCATGTCAAAAGGGGGAGAAAATTTGGTATTGTTGTTGCCTTACACATCTTGTAGGTTCTCAAACAATTTTTCAATTAATCACATACAACGGGGAGTAAGCATATACTACGGGGGAGCAATGGTTCGAATTATACAATCTCTCCACAACAATAACATTTTGTCATAATCAAAAAGGGGGAGAATGTAAAACTACATGTTTTTGATGAAGACAAAGATCAACAATTATGGTCAATGCAACAAGATCAAAAAGAAGATCAAATATCTTCATTAATAAGCTTCAAATCCAAACATTAAATGTTAAAATGTAAAGGTATATGATACAAACCAATATTTCAATTACATGAGAACAAGTCATATTTACATATGCATTTAAAGTATTTTCAAAAGTCAAAACAACATTAACAAAGTCTTAAAAATCATGTTTTTGACAAAATGCATAAGTGTATTCGAATACAGCATATTGTATTCGAATACAAAGCAAGTCAGAAGCAAAAGTCTCAAAGTTGTATTCGACTACGACTATGTCTAGTCGACTACACTGCAAGTCAGTGGCCAAAATCCCTATATATGTATTCGACTACAATAATCTGTAATCGAATACATAGCAAGGCAGTGACAAATTTTCACTAATCTGTATTCGACTACACACATGTGTATTCGAATACAAGGTATAAATTTTGAATATTTTTGAACGTTACAAAGAGGTGTATTCGAATACACACATCCTGTATTCGAACACAACTGGAAGCAATACAATTTTTCAGATCTGGAATGGCTCCAAATAATTGTATTCTTTCATTAAACCTCTTGGATCAATGGCCACGAATCTGAAGAGATGTTTATGGAGTATAAATACCCCATAACTTCAGATCAAACAACACGCAATCCTTGAATTAATAACCTGAACAATTTTGAACAAAATTCTAATTTTTACAAAGTACTTGCATTTCATTTTCATATCATTCAGAAAGGTTCTCAAGTACTTGAATTGTTATTGGATTGTTAATCAATATACTTTCCTTATTCTTATTCAAATCATATTGTATCACTTGTAAAAGAAAGTAATACTTTCTTAAAACTAGCTTAATCTAAGATAGTGGTGTGCTATATTAGAAGTGTTGTTAGAAGTTTGTAGCAAGAATCCTAGGGTGGGAGTTGTACATTTTCTGACAATTAGTGGATCAATCTCTTGAGGTGTGCAAGAGGACTGGACGTACCCTTGGTTATAAGGGGAACCAGGATAAATCTATTGTGTTCATTTATTTACTGCACCTTACTATTAGTAGATATTATATTAACTCAGAAAATTCAACTACCATATAACTGAAAACAAGAAAATTTACTAACACCTAATTCACCCCCCTTCTTAGGCGCACTTCTATACTTACAAAAGTATTTGATAAAAACAATATATTTGACTTCAAAGAGTATGAAACAAGATTCATGTTTTTGAAGAAAATCTAAAATAAGATTTGATCAAATGTATAATTGAATAAAATCTAAAATAACGATTTACTTCAAGTTTATAATTGAAGAAATTCTAAAATAAGATTTGATTCAAATTTATAATTTATGAAAATCTAAAATAGGATTTGATTCAAATTTATAATTGATGAAAATCTAAAATAAGATTTGATTTATATTTATAAGTGAAGAAAATCTTTGAACAAGTTGAAAATTGAAACACCCCGAATTTGACAGCGAGGGTGTATTTTTTTTTAAAAGAAATTAAAATAAAACAGAGAAATAAATAAGGTAATACCTTTGGATAAATAATTTCGAAGATCTTCTCCACTTCTTGGATCCATTGATCCGCTTTCTCTGAATTCTCATCCCCCTTAAACTTGGGAGGATTGTAACGACGAAAG
>NC_021162.2:4496569-4500939 GCF_000331145.2 Cicer arietinum
TTTCAAGATCACGTTGAATCTTGGCAGTAGTCTGTGCAGCAACAGAAGCAGCCATGATATTCATAGCCTCCGTCATTCGATCATCCCTATTAGCATTGGCTCTTGGAACGTCATTTCTTCTTGGCGGCATGGTTTTCCTATAAAACCAGCATCAATTAGAGTCTTAACACTACAAATAATTCCAAAACTAACTCCCGACCACATCAACACATAATAACTACCCCTGATCTGAAAACTCAGACCGATTACTTCCAACGATTCACACAATCCATAGTAATGAAGGAATGGGTTGCCCCAGAATCAGAAAGTGTAGTTAGAGGGTTACCTGTAATCGCACAGTCACATTGAATCAGATTGCTAGATAAATTTTCAACTTCAGCACCGACGCAATAAACACGTCCTCTAGCAGTAGGAAGAGTAGTCCTAGCTACATTCACTATTGGTTCCACCTTCGGAGCCTTGCAATTCTTTGCAAAGTGTCCTGGTTTATGGCAATTGTAGCAAGTAGGACTGTTAAAGGTACAAGCATTAGCATAATGTCCCTTTTCTCCACATCGGAAACATCGTATCACTTGTCCCACTTGTCTCCCAAAGTCTTGGTTCCCTAGGTTATTATGTCCCTCGTTGTTATCATGTGTTCGATTATAAGGTTTAGCAACTTGTTTTCCCTTGTTCCGATAATTCACCCGACTAGGCCCTCCTGGGTTAAAATTCCCTCCTCGGCTAGCTCTCTTATTCTTCATATCCTCAACTTCTCTACATTTTTCCACAAGAACTTGGAAACGTTGAATTCCCAAGGGTAAGACAGAGTCTTGAATCTCATACTTTAGTCCGTCTTGGAAACGATGACACATGAATGGTTCATCAATCTCTTCACGGAAAAACCTGAAGTGTCTCGATAGCGATTCAAACTTAGCAGCATATTCGCCCACGGTCATGTTCCCCTGATGCAGTTTCAGGAAATCATAACCCAGTTTAGTCCTGGTACTCATCGGGAAGTATTTGTCTAAAAACTTCCTTTTGAATGATTCCCATTTCACCTCCTCGTGAGCTGATCTCATCAACAATCTTGCACTTCTCCACCAGTACTCAGCATCTCCTAATAGCATATAAGTGGCATAGTTGACCATCACTCCCGCCTGACAGTTAATCATTTCAAAGATCTTCTCCACTTCTTGGATCCATTGATCCGCTTTCTCTGAATTCTCATCCCCCTTAAACTTGGGAGGATTGTAACGACGAAAGTCTTCTAATCCTCTTGATCATCCCTATTAGCATTGGCTCTTGGAACGTCATTTCTTCTTGGCGGCATGGTTTTCCTATAAAACCAGCATCAAGTAGAGTCTTAACACTACAAATAATTCCAAAACTAACTCCCGACCACATCAACACGTAATAACTACCCCTGATCTGAAAACTCAGACCGATTACTTCCAACGATTCACACAATCCATAGTAATGAAGGAATGGGTTGCCCCATAATGAGAAAGTGCAGTTAGAGGGTTACCTGTAATCGCACAGTCACATTGAATCAGATTGCTAGATAAATTTTCAACTTCAGCACCGACGCAATAAACACGTCCTCTAGCAGTAGGAAGAGTAGTCCTAGCTACATTCACTATTGGTTCCACCTTCGGAGCCTTGCAATTCTTTGCAAAGTGTCCTGGTTTATGGCAATTGTAGCAAGTAGGACTGTTAAAGGTACAAGCATTTAGGTAATGTCCCTTT
This sequence comes from Cicer arietinum, assembly GCF_000331145.2. Lineage (NCBI taxonomy): Eukaryota > Viridiplantae > Streptophyta > Magnoliopsida > Fabales > Fabaceae > Cicer > Cicer arietinum. Next base: position 4,498,298 of record NC_021162.2, read on the forward strand.
TCTCCACATCGGAAACATCGTATCACTTGTCCCACTTATCTCCCAAAGTCTTGGTTCCCTAGGTTATTCTGTCCCCGTTGTTATCATGTGGTCGATTATACGGTTTAGCAACTTGTTTTCCCTTGTTCCGATAATTCACCCGACTATGCCCTCCTGGGTTAAAATTCCCTTCTCGGCTAGCTCTCTTATTCTTCATATCCTCAACTTCTCTACATTTTTCCACAAGAACTTGGAAACGTTGAATTTCCAAGGGTAAGACAGAGTCTTGAATCTCATACTTTAGTCCGTCTTGGAAACGATGACACATGAATGGTTCATCAATCTCTTCATGGAAAAATCTGAAATGCCTTGATAGTGATTCAAACTTAGCAGCATATTCGCCCACGGTCATGTTCCCCTGATGCAGTTTCAGGAAATCATCACCCAGTTTAGTCCTGATACTCATCGGGAAGTATTTGTCTAAAAACTTCCTTTTGAACGATTCCCAGTTCACCTCCTCGTGAGCTGATCTCATCAACAATCTTGCACTCCTCCACCAGTACTCAGCATCTCCAAATAGCATATAAGTGGCATAGTTAACCTTCACTCCTACGTGACAGTTAATCATTTTGAAGATCTTCTCCACTTCTTGGATCCATTGATCCGCTTTGTCTGAATTCTCATCCCCCTTAAACTTGGGAGGATTTTAACGACGAAATTCTTCTAATCCTCTTGACTCTGCAGCACGGATATCTCTCTCCCCCTCTTTTCAAGATCGCGTTGAGTCTTGGCAGCGGTCTGTGCGGCGATAGAAGCAGCCATGTTATTCATAGCCTCCCTATTAGCATTGGCTCTTGGAACGTCATTTCTTCTTGGCGGCATGGTTTTCCTATAAAACCAGCATCAAGTAGAGTCTTAACACTACAAATAATTCCAAAACTAACTCCCGACCACATCAACACATAATAACAACCCCTGATCTGAAAACTCAGACCGATTACCCCGACGCATGATCAGATAACGACTTTCAACCTACCGGTTTACCTACAATCTATAACCAAAGGCTCCACAGCCTCCAAAGAAAACCAAACCAAAGCTCTGATACCACAATGTAACACCCCGAATTTCAAAGCGAGGGTGTATTTTTTTTTAAAAGAAATTAAAATAAAACAGAGAAATAAATAAGGTAATACCTTTGGATAAATAATTAAGTCATTATAATTTACAAGCAACGGAAAAGTTTCTCGAAATATGAATCCAAAATATTTACACATCAAAAAGTGGTACATGAAACCCATCGAAAATAACATGTCATGCTGACAATATTAGTATAGGTACAGTCTTCCAATCTAAAATAAATACAATTCAAAAGAAAGACATTTGTTCCCTCTATGTCAACCTAATCTGATCATTCTCCAAAACAAACTAAACACCCTGAGTGATCTCCACGCGCCCCGTAAGATCCTCCTAACATAGCTCCAGTCAGGCATTCCCATCTACATTCCCATCCACAGGGTACGAACCAGTAGGATGGTCCTGGTTCTCATCTTAGGGCAAAGCCCAGATTTCCACAATAGTTGTAAAAGGTCACCAACCGAAATTAACAATTAACATATAACTTTTAAGTTTTTAAATGCACAAAATAACTTTTCAACTTAGCATGCACCTTAAAAGGGTTTTCCATATGCTAAAAGTTCATGTAACACTTGCCAAATAACCATGAAATCCAAATAAAGTTTTTAATCAATCAAGTAATAGATAACTGGCCAATCCATTGATGAACCAATTGAGCAATCGATTATCTAACTCAGAATGAGAATTTCCACTATGCCAATCGATTGGTAAATCGATTTGGATGAAGGTTTTTAGTGAAATCTGCACTCTGGACTTAAATCAATCGATTGGGCAATCGATTGAATGAATAGCTAAGCCCCTGTAACCAATTCAATCGATTGGCAAATCGATTTTGCCTAAATAGCTCAGCTACTGTATTGGTCAAATCGATTGGGAAATCGATTAGTTCACTATCTTTTCAAGATTCAAGAAAACAAGAAACATAACAATCGATTGGGCAATCGATTTCGTAAATGGTTTTAAGAAACATATGTAACCAATTCAATCGATTGGCAAATCGATTTTGCCTAAATAGCTGAGCTACTGTAATGGCCAAATCGATTGGGAAATCGATTTCCCTGCATATTTTTCTAAAAATACATAAACTAACTCAATCACATTCACACACAATTCCAACACATAACACTTAGCACTTATAACACAATCACTACAACATCATGAGCTTCGAAATAGTTTTGCAATCAAACATGCTATCACACAATTCCAAACAAAACCCCCCGCGGGAGGCGTAAATCCTAAACGTACAGTTTCTCACGAACGAACACGAGATGCTATCACACAATTCCCAAAACATAACACTTAGCACTTATAACACAATCACTACAACATCATGAGCTTCGAAATAGTTTTGCAATCAAACATGCTATCACACAATTCCAAACAAAACCCTCCGCGAGAGGCGTAAATCCTAAACGTACAGTTTCTCACGAACGAACACGAGTGCAGTCTCTCATGGACAAACACAATTTACTAGGGTCTAGTCTCTCACGGACAAACACCTATGCAGTCTCTCACGGACAAACACAATT
>NC_021162.2:4501951-4583045 GCF_000331145.2 Cicer arietinum
TGAAACGGGGAGGTTTGTGTTTGACGGTTTTGAAATCCATAACTCCGTTTTTGAATCCGGGAAGAAGGAAGAAGCTGAAAATTTGTTCTTACTCACCCACAATCCTGAGGTTTCTACTCTTGAACCAAAGGAAGCAGCGAAAATAGAGGTAGAAGGAAGAAGAAGGAATGGGTTTCACGCGAGGCAGAGGAAGAAGGAGAACTTTTGTTTTCTTTCTTTTATTTTTCTTTCCTTTTTACTTTTCCTCTCTTTGTCTTTCCTTTTCTTCTCTTTCTATTTCCTTTCTTTTTCCCTCCAAACAATTAATCATTATATATATATTGAATATAATTAACAAATATCTCAAAATATTTAGATATTTATTAAATTAACCATTTCGCCCGTAACTTCTCCAAACCACTTTTGTTAAAATATTCACTCTCGTCGCAACTCAATTGACATAAACAACTTTTTGCAATTGCGAGACATTTTTAACAAACTCCCCTGAATTAAATTCTTCGTAGAGGATTCACTGTACTTAATTTAATTTATTTATCGACGAGTAATTTTAATCGGCATCAAAATATCTTTTTGGTCATATAAACTCCAAAATATTAATAACTTTGGCTAAAAAGACTCCGAGTTCAATACCAAAAATACACTAAAATACATAAAGTGTACTTTAAAATTATGGATCTTACAAAAATGAGATATGGTAAAGATTTGAAAAATATTTGATCAACATTTGAAGAAGATTTTATTTGAATAATTTACAAAGTCAATCTACACAAAATAGGAACATAATCAATCTGAAGAATTTACAAACTCAATCTACACAAAATAGGAACATAATCAATCTGAAGAATTTACAAACTCTATTTGAACAAGATGCAATTCATAATTAAACAAGGACTATACTGAAGCCCAAATTTTCACTATAAATAGATACTCAAGGCTGAAGGAGAAAAACATCTAAAAGCAAAAAAGAGTAGACGAACTTAAGCTCAAAGTTCTCGATTCATCTTAGAGTTCAATGAGAGAAACACATGTTCAGGTTAGAAATATTTTATGAGTGTTCTTTTCTTAGAGTGTGAGAGTTATTATTATTATCAGCTTTGTTAGAAACAACTACTCAAGTTTGAATCTTTTGTATCCTACCCGATAGTGGTTTAGTTCCTTCTTCAATATGGGGTTGTTAGGTTGTTAGGAGAATACTTGGCTTGTAGGGTCAAGGTGGTTAGTTCATCAAAAGTCTGGGGTTGTCAGGCTGTTTGGGAAAACAAGCTTGGAGGGTCAGGTGCTTTGTAATTGAAGGTATTTGAATGAGTGGATTAAAGTCTTCTAAATGATCAAAAGTCGGAATTAAATTTGATTTCATCATACCATTCAATTTTCTAAAGTTAATATGTCTTAGTCACATATGCCATAAATCACAACACTCAACAATATGAGCAAAAATCATATTATTATTATAGTTACTAACAATATTACATTTGAACATATTCTCACAAAGGTAACCATTCCCTACAAACATACCACCTTTAGAGAGAATAAATTTATCTCCCTCAAATACACATTTGAAACCAAACTTATTAAGTAAAGCAACAGAAATCAAGTTCTTCCTAACTTCAGGAACATAAAATACATCTAAGTGTTTTTTCAGAAGTGAATTCAATCTCCATTGTTCTTTTTCCTTTGACTTGGATAGTGGAGGCATTTCCCATTACAAAACACTTCCATCTTCTTCATCAATGGTCTTAAATAGTTCTTTGTTTTTGCACACATGACGAGTAGCAACAGAGTCTATCAACCAAGATTCAACAACTTCAATCATGTTGAGTTTAGAAACGACAGCAACAAGATTATCTTTTGTTGCACTTGAATTCTTCTATCTGTTCTTCCCTTTCAAGAAACTACACTCATTTTTAAAGTGTCCTGGTTTTTCACAATGATAACAATTTCATTTTCTTTTCTTTCGTTGTTCATCATTACCATTGTGTTTTTCATGAGATTTATCAAAATCTCGATTTCTTTTCTCAAAAGTTTTGTTTGAATTTCCTTCTTCCATTGCATAGAACTTTTCATGAGAAAATTGGTTTTTAGTATCCTCTTGTTTACGATACTCTTCTTCTAAACGAAGGTGATTACCCATGTGCTCAAGAGATATGTCATTTTTCGTATGTTTCATAGATTTTTTGAAATATTTCCACGAATGTGGAAGTTTGTCTATTATGCAGGATACAATAATAGTTTCATCCATGTTCATCTGATGTTATTTGTAGTTATTAAAAATACGTTCAATCTCATGCATTTGTTCCCTTATTGGTTTATTATCAACCATTTTATAATTATTAAATTGAGAAATAAGAAACTTCTTACTTGTAGCATCTTCTTGCATGAATCTTAACTCTAATTTCTCCCGTAGTTCTTTTGCAGAAATGCTATTTTGATATATATCGAACAAAGAATCATACATATAGTTGAGAATATGGCTCATGTCTATATAGTCATCATTGTCCCACTTCTGCCTTTCTCTTGTTTCTATTTCTATCTCTAGTGGTCTCGTGGTGTTCAGAACATACACCACCTTCAAAGTTGTAAGAAGGAATTTCATATTTTTCTGTCAACGGATAAAATTTCCTCCATTGAATTTCTCCAACTTCACAAAATTAGAAGTCATTTCTTTGATTGATGCAGTCATTGATTGAATATAAAATCAAACATAAAGATTGTTGGATCTGTGTTGGTGACAATTGCCGCAAGACTTTAATAGTGAAGTTGTTGATGAAGATGACTTAGAATATAAGAAAGGATGAGAAAAGTGGATGGCAATCTCCAAATTTTTGTGTTTTCATTATGTCCAAAGTGACACTAAAGATTGTTTTCATTCTGTTTTGTGAAAGGATATATGCATATAACATTCAATAATCGACTAAACAGTTACAATGGTTTGGTGGATGATCAGCATCTCTTTTCGCGCATGACCCGGGTTAAAAAGAAAGCACATGCAAGAATCGAACTCGGGACATTACTGTTTCACATCTAGAACACAACTACTAAACCAACAGCTAAATAATGTCAAATAAAACCAATTATACATACATATATTCACCAATATTTTAGAAATATCTCACAAAATGAACCCCAAAATTTCACTATGCACAAGAGTGGACTAAGTAGAAGACACAAAAACGCTCACAGACCAAGCCATAAAGAAAATCTAAATCATAATTCAAAGAAACTTCTACATACCAAGTGTCTTGAAAGAGATATATTCAGGCAACATAAGCTTTTGTGAAGTGATCTCTATTTCTAAAAAATAAGCTAGCTTTTGCTTGATCAACTTCCTGCAAACTTTGGCCATTATCAATTCCTATTGTTGTTGTAGAAACAATAGCCAATCAACAAGGCTTATAAAATAGATGTGAATTGAATACATGTGTCCCCATTTACTATACGCAACATTGTATATTTGACATGAGCATTAATAGGCATCGTACTTGTGTCAATAACAGCAACACTAGCAATCTCCAATTCGTTGTTATTTGCTTGAACTCTAACAGACCCAATACACAACATCCTATTTAGGCCTTTGGACACAAAAAGCAACAACTTCAAGCCCATTGTTAGTGCACTCGGTATTAGTGATGGCAATTCAATCAGTTACTAGGCCTTTAGGTATTTGATCAAACACTTCAAGGTTAGGTTGAAGCGACTTATGGAGAGCAGCATAACTTGGATATTAGGTTGCTGTGAACCGTTCTGTGGAGGTAACTGACAGATGAATTGAGGGACAACGCAGAATAACATCCCTATCAGGTAGTTTCAGTGATGGTGGGCACTCACTAATGTTGCTTAGAGGTTGGATTTGGAACAATCATCTTCTTGAAGAATTTGTGAAGAACTTGGGATTTGCAGTTTAAAATGGAAGATCATGGTTTGGATTTCATCATAACCGGCCAGAAATTTATCTATTGCGGCCATCATTTTTTTCTTGCTACTTTTGTAGCATGTGAAGCTCCAAAACCTTGATCTCTATTGCTTCATTTTCCATCAGATTGTGCGTAGCATCCAGCACAAGAGTGTCAAGTCGAGGCTCCTAATACCCATTGAGACAGAAAATTTGACTTTAAGAGATCACTCCAGTAAAACCCAACTCTCAAATGCAGAGAACTCGAGCATATTACAATATGACCTATTGGAATATCCTAAAACGCTTTCCCCTCAACTGATATTTTACCAAAACATATAACAAACTAGAAATATAATGTTACCGCATGGTAATTTCCTATAACACCTACAATGAGCCATATAAATGTGCATCAATACATACATAAAAAATAAAAATAAAAGCATTTATTAGTGACAAGGAAGTTATAGAGTATTTACATACCCAAAAATTCAAGATATTAACAACAACGACCAATTATACAAATTTGTGCTGATAAAAAGATTGTAAAACCTTGTAATGCACACAAATATATCAACAAAACAAGTTAACATGAAACCACAATGTGCAATTATTTCTGAGGCAATGCTGGGAACATCACACTTTTAACATTCACTTCCAATCTAGCATGTCCATTAGCCACAACACTTCTTCCTTAGAATTTGCCACATCACAGAAATCCATTTGGATCCCAAATACATCCATAAGATCTTCTTTTACATCTTCCATGAATAGCAAAGAGATCCATGCCCGGATGCCGGACAAAAAGGGGTAGCCAGGGGATATGTCTAGGTAATCAAATGCCAAAGCTCTATACGATGACCGATCAATATAATCAAACATGGACTTATTTATGATGCGTGCAACCTTATTTGTATCCTTCCGCCCAACCATCACAGAGACGCTAACATTCTGATTTTGTCCTGAAGGGATAGTAAACCTAGGTTCAACTGGAAAAGTCATCTTGTATTCAGAACCCTCAAGGTGAAATTTGAGCAAGTCACATACTCCAGATGATGGACTTTTAAAACCTGATTGCAGGACAGAGCCAGGTACCACTTCTGAGAAGAGAAGTAAATTTTCAGCCCAAATGTCAATGAAAAACTCCAAATCATCAAAAGAAATTCTTGGTGGGAGAAGAGTTCTGCGTTGCTGGCGTTTATGGAAGGTTTTGTACAATTTGTAGTAGGTTAGCGTAGGAGGATTAGGTCGTTTGCAGATTGATGGCCATCTTTTGGCACACAAACATTTCCAAAAGAAATCGTCTTTAGCTATCTCTTTCCACTGCTTACATACAGCCATACAAGAAGCAAGGTCAACACCCTCCAGTAAAGGGAAAACAGCCTTCAAAACTTCTTCAGATTCCATTGATTACTCCGAGTTCAAATCAAAATCTGAATGAATTATTGATCAAGCACTGCAATGAATAATTAAAAAATGTAAACATCTGATGAATTCCAAGAGAATGCAATACAAAATATGGAGAAAAATAATGACAAGCTGTCAAGAGTTCAGACTGAGGACATAAACACTTCACTAAGTAAACATAATTCCTACATCTAACAAAACTCGCAATGATTTAATGATTATCAATATACCAACATTGTACTACACAATCAAGTACATAAAGTACGTGCTTTTCCAAGTAAATATCCACCAACAAACTAATTTTTTTAATCTGTAAATTCAGAAACTTGATGGAATGAAAGGACAAAAATTACAGTAGTAACGGTACATGCCCTGAAAAAGTGATACATAATTAACACTGTTTTTGCTGAAAGCAATTTCACTTGCAAAATTTAAATTTTCAAAATGCCCCTTCTGTCAAAAAAACACCAAATCAAACCCAATATATATATCATTGTCTGCATAACATTTTTCCCTCGTTCCTTCAAAATCCCTATGGAAGACTTTAGCAAATTAGAACGATAAATTCCTAACTGATTTAAGTTTATACTGTATTCTAAAATCTCTAAAAACAACTCATTTAAAAGTTGGTTTGAAACTAGTTTATAAAAATCTTATTTTTGATTTTTTAAATTCAAAATTAATCACATGATAGGTCCAATGTTTATCATCTTTATAAAGGAGAAGAGGAGAAAAATAAGGGTACAAGGAATCAATAAAAAATTATTTTAGTTAATGCAAGACAAAATGAAGAAGAAAATAGATACACAGAGTTTAGAGCATAAGCCTATAAAAAGAGAAGCGAAAGTACAGTACTCAATTTTTTGCAGCATCCAGCATAAAAATTATAAAACTAACATACTTCCCTAAATTTAAGTTTGATAAGACCCTGCTCCTTTACCATAAAAAAATACATCTACAAATTATCTTCCCAGGTACAGGGTATGCTATGTTGTGTAGGTGGAAAGTGGCAAAACGGAAAACAGAAAGCATACTGGAAACTATTTTGCAGCCAAAAATTAAAATGTATGATTATGATATTTTGAAGTAATTTCCTAAATAAGTACTCTAAGGCTATGAAGCACAAATACTGACACGAACACCAGACATGCCACTAACACATTGACACCAGTAATTATTTGAGAAAATGAATTAATTGAATGTAATCATGGTGTCGTCCTACACATGTCGGACACCTGAACACACCTTTGATCAGAGGTGTCGATGCTACAGAGCTCTAACAATCTAAAACGTCACCGCCAAATCCATATTCATTGATGACTAAAATGTCCACGTAAATGGATGAATACTGAAACTATTTAATGTTAGCATCCATTTAAGGATAGAAACTATACTATATTTTATATTTTATACTTCCACCTTCTCAAATTTTTTCGTCAAAGCATAATTGATTTTGGTTGCTAAATTTTCACCACCACAGTTTCCATATTGTAAATCAGACATCCAAAATCAAAAAAATAAAATAAAAAACAATTCACTAAAATCCATATTATACAACAAACATGCAGAGAAAACCATTTAATATAAAATTATTAAAAGTAAAATAATTCTTATAACATGATTCAGATCAGAATATAGCACTTTACACTCTATATACGAAACGATAAGATAAAACACCGAAATCGAAATCAACATGTGAAGAACGCAAAATTAGATAGCGAGAGAGATAGAGATAAATCACCGTTGCTTGTTTGAGAAGATGAATGAGAGTGGAGTTATGGATTATAGAGATCTGAAGGTAGGAGGAGGTGTGGCGTAGGTTGTTGATTGGTTTGGTGGTGGAATTGAAGTAAACCCTAGATCAAGATTAGGGATCTATCTTGTTCTAACAGTCAAAGAAAAACCAAAATGGAGAGAAAATAAAACGATTAGTAAAAGTAAGAAAGTGATGACGTGTCATCATATGTATTCATTGATGCAAAATGGGCCAATGTTGGCCCACCCAAACCCTAGTATAGCTAACTTTATAATTGGAAAGGAAAAAAAAAACAAACAAATTTTATAAGAAAATTCACCATGGAACTCTCTCATCGTGCTTCAGTGGGTTATATGTGTACACAAAATACAATTTATAATTTTTTAAGTATAGTGGTTAATAATAAGTATTTATGTTCAATTTAGTAGCTATAAAAAAAAATTACTGAATAGATTTCACTAATAATTGCATATTTGTTAAAAATATGAAGAGGTTCCCTCTCTCCTCTCTAAAATGTGGTTTCATCATTAAAAAATGAAAGAAAACATGATAAAAGACAAAAACATGTGTTTATTTTTTTTTTCTTTCTTTAATTTAACAATGATGTAAAGTTATTAGTATGACATATTTTGTAATTTTTGTAAAAGTATTGTATTGGAGTGATCGAGTGTTTATTAATAAAATAATATAAATTAGTGATGAGTACATACGAATCTCATGTATATTATATTTAAGTACTCTTTTAAAGTATTTAGAATTGTAGATGCTCTAATTCTATTGTAGATGACCTAACATTTAAGTGATTTTATTTTCTCTCCTCAACGGAATGTATTACTAATTACTATTATAATTATAATTTTTAAAATTTTGTTTGATGATCGAGATAAAATAAATGTATGATATGATATTGAACACCGTGATAGAATATAAAAAGGCAATATAAATGTTTATCATATCATGAAACACATGCTAGATAATAAACATTATTTTGGCTAAAATATATTTTTTATTCTTTATGTTTTTACTTAAAATTCCTTTTGATCATATTTTTAAAAAGATTGATTTTGGTCTTTTATCTTTGTAATATTAAACGAATTCATCCTTTCATTAAATAAGAGATGAGTGTTATGAATGCATGTAACATGTCAAAACATTGTTGAATAGTTATCTTCTTCCGCAAAATCCCTAATTTGAATTAGGGTTCATCCCCTTTCCCTCAGCATTCCTTAAATTTATGAATAAAAATAATAAAAATAAAATCATCAAACCACACACCAAGACTAAAATATAAAAAAGATACAAATCCTTCTTGTACTCCCTTTATTTCTTAAATTTTCAATCAAATGCAGTAAGCTATTCTTTTTAATTTGTGCCTTGTGTTCTTTAAGAAAGAAAAAAAATGTTCAATAAATAAATTAAATAAATAAATCAACAGAAAAAAAAAGGACTTGATTTTTTTACCAATTTGTATATGAAACTTGATTTTTTTTAACTTTAATGACAACTATAGTCTTTTAATTTTTACTAATTTGTATAATTGATCCTCTTATTTTAAAATTAGATAATTTTAGTCATTCATCATGTTTTTTAATTTGCATGGTTGGTTAACGATGGTTGGGTTAAGAGGGATGCTAATTGTTAGCTACTGTATTGACGTTTGTTGAAAACTGGAAAATGCTATCTTCCGTCAATAATAAAAGAACGCAAGTAAAATCATTAAAAATATTAAGTTCTTGTCTTAGTTTAAATCTAAAATTAAATGATTTATTTATGATTTTAATCAATCGTTTAAGCAACCTTTGGTATGTTTGTGGCGTGTCTTTGTGAGACCGTGCTAGTGGTTGAGGCATTTTATTCTTCCATTGATTTTGGTTTTGGTTTTCCTTAGCATATCATACTTTGGATATTGAATATAATTTAGTTGTTGTTTCTTAAACTGTATAATTTGTTTGTTTCAATTTTATAATATCTATGGTATCAAAATTTGTTTAAATTTTAAGTTATAACAAGAAAATAACAGACTCTTCAAGAAAACAATTATCTATATTATTTAAAACAATAAAAATACTTATAGTATTGTCAAAATTTTATCAAATCAAATTTGGTCACCGCATTTTGAACACACTTTAAAACATTATATTTTTTATATTGGTATATTGTTTTTTTAAAAGATGAGTTATTTATTATATAAAATGGAATGAAATTGCAAATAACATAATTTAAATAAAGAAAAATTTTAAAATAAAAATTTAACCAAAGTTTGGAACCCCTTAATATATAAGTTTAGATAACTTTGTCAAAAAAAAAATAGTATACATAACTTGATTAACATAACCTACATTCGCTTCCCATTCTTCCTCATTTTCATTTATTTTAAATGTGAAATTGGCATTGCAAGTGTGTGCTCAATTTCAGTATTCTATTGTATCAACAACAAAAAGTGTGAATTTTCTTATTCCTTGGCCCAATTGATAAACTTGTTTAAATTATTATCCCCTTCTCCTTTGTTCTTCACTACCATTTCCATTAATTTCAAACATCTCTCTTTTATTTCCTCATCTTCAAGTAATTCATCCACCTTCTTCTTTATCTCTTCCTTTGTTATTAATCCATTTTCATCTTTTTCAAATCCCAATCCAACCTTCCACACATCACAAATATATGTCTTGTTCATTAGTTGATCACTAAAGAATGGCCAACACAACATAGGCACCCCATTACACACACTTTCTATAGTAGAATTCCAACCACAATGTGTAATGAAACATGCTATTGAAGGGTGGCACAAAATCTTCTTTTGTGGTGACCAATCAATAATTTTACCTTGATTACCTTTTAATTCATTTGGGTGTGAATTTTTTACCTCATTATCACCCTTATCTTTACGTACAACCCAAAGATAAGGCCTTTTAAGGAGATCAAGCCCATGAGCTAGTTCTATGAATTGGTTTGGCCCAATTGATATCAAACTACCAAATGAAACATATATGATAGACTTAGGTGGATATTGGTCTAACCATTCAAGACATGTTTCATCTTCTTGCCATAAAGAACCCATAATGTTATGTTCATTTCCCATTAATGGGCCAATTGGTAGGAACTTTGGTGATAAGGAAATTGCTTCAGCCTCAAGATCCATACTAGTGTTACAAAGCCACCACTCTCCTAAATTCATATTTTGCATCTCTTTCATCATATGAAGGAAGAAGAAGGCATTATGTAAGTTATACCATGGCATGGCAGCTGCTTCCATCATAGGCAAATTTGTTGAAAGTTGAATTTCCTCTTTCTTTGGAAGTCCTGAAATTTCAAAAGGAAATTATCAAGTACTTATAGTTAGTGTCAACAAGTGCGCATAAATGGATTGTGTACGGTGGCACATTCACTCTAGTGCAGATCAAGATTATTCGATGTTGATCAAACAGTTTAAATTTCAACATCATGTTTTGGACTTAATTTGCAAAGTTATGATACAAGTAGATCGATTAAAATCAAATTGCTTAGTTCACATGACTACTAGGCTATCGAAATTACAAAACAAGTGATTGCATTAACGATTTTTTTAAGAAAATATCCCTAATTATTTTCCTTAAATATCAATAAATATTGTAAATAAATCAATTTTATCTCTTTAATGGTAAATTTGGAAAAGCAATACCATTTATAACCAAATTAAATATTAATACTAATTTTTTTAATTTATGTGATTTAATCAATGAGTTCCAACATTTAGAGACAAATGTAGTAAAAGTTCTAAGGAAGCTAGATGACAAATTAATTCATGCTTAGTAAAGTATTGAGGAATTTCAAATCCATTAATTGGACCATATGCAACATATAATTGAATGAAACACATAATAAATACAACTAAAGGATCGAGATAAAAGGATTTGAATCCTCTACGACTGTTGTATGGTGCAAAAGTTGTGAAAACTATTAGATTAAGTGGAAGTTTTTTTAACAATTGATGTACTATACAACACTTGTAAATGATCCAATTACCACATAAAAGATTAAAATCGGGTCCATGGTGACGGAAATATATGGTAGATGAGCAAAAATATTTCTTACCATTTTGCGAATCTATAATTCCTTCCTCAACAAGGCTCTCCATGGAGTTAAAAGAGACCAAACAAGTTGCTGAAGCTGGCCAGAAAAGAGCCCCTTTAATTCCCAATTGGTGTGCAACTTCCAAGGCCCATCCCATATTTTTAGTGACAATAATACAAGAAATCTTATTGTCACAATTAATATTATTTATCTCTTCTATGACCTTAGGAAGCATTGCACTCATAGTTGTTTTTGTGGACAAAATAACTTTGGCCACATCTTTTCTATCATCTTGAGGATTCACACCATCTGGGAGAGACACTAAATTTATGTGTGATTCCATTATTTTCCCCTTCCCACCAATAATTGAAGTTGTCTTCATTTTATTGTAGTTTTCATCTGAAGTCAAGAAAGTGATTTTGCAACCATGTTTGGCCAAAATATGAGAAAATTGCATAAGGGGATTCATATGTCCTAAAATTGGGTATGGGATTGCAAGAAAATGTGGATTTCCCATGATAGGGAAGCAGCTGGTAGAAATGGTCCAAATCTTGTGTATTTTATAATAAAAAATATTAGAACAATTTGTTCTAATATTTCTATCTATTTGTATTTACAACAATTATTAGAGGTTGTGTGGGTGGATTATTTATATCAATATTTTAATGTGGCGAAGTTCAATGTTTTAATTCAGGTCGACCAAATTAACTTGATGAACGGGCAATTATTAGAACACTACAAATATTTCGTCGTACTAGTAGTAAATGCAGAGGTTTTGTGTTATTTGTAATTTCGTCAATTTTGTTTGTCCTTTCGGTCCTTGTGTTTTGGTTTGATGTGTTGTGTGGTTTGTATGACTCGGGTTGACCGTTGACACATTAATTTTGATTTACTGCAGATACAATAAATGATTTTCGATTGTCAATGTTATTCTTCTAAACGCATTAATATTTTAAACACTTTAATTTTATTATATTTATAAGTATTTTGCTGTTTTATAGTAATATTATGAATATAAATTTGTTCTTATTTTTATCATTTTTTATTTTAGTGAGATTATAAATTGTATTGTTATTAATCGATTGTAATTTTTATCAATTTGAATAAATAAACGAATATTTTTTTTAATAGTAACAAACAATATATATAAGTTTTTTATTAGTGAGCCATCTAATATAATATCAGGCTATATTTTGTATCCGTAGATAAAATAATAAATAACACCAGAAATTCATATATACAATTACGAGATTATCCGAGATAAAATATATAATTTAATAATATTGATATTTTTCAATTGAATTATATTTTCATGTTATTAATTAGTTTAGAAAAAATATTATTTATTGAATTTAATTAATATACACAATTACTATAAAGATTTTTTTTGTACATTTTAATAACTGACCGTAGTAAAAAAATTACAACTAATCTTAAAAAAGTATCTTTGTAATATAGTACCTTTGTTTAATTATAATTTTTTGTCTTCTAACACAAATTTATAAAAAGTATCTTTTTAAACAATAAGAAATATACATAATAATTTTAAACAAAATTTATAATTAAATTTTTTGGGATATCACTGTACAAGTTTATTTACTATTTTATTTATAAATTTAAAAAATATTCTTTTTTAACAAAGACATAAGTATAAAGTGTACATTATGGTTTGATCGTGACTAATATATGTTGAAGAAGCTATTAGACATATAAGATGGATTCTTCTTCTCAACCAAGTTTTTTCTATATTCTTGCTCTCAACTAAGTTTTCTCTATATATAAGAATTAAATACCGTTGAACTTGTGACTCTTTGCTTAAAGTGTTTGAGTGACTTACATAATTAGATAGTATGTCCGATAAAATATTTATGATAGTCTAAGGCGAATTTTTAGATGATACATTTTAAAGCACATAATAGTAAAACTATCAAAATTATATTTTAAAATTTTTACAATATAAAATAATTTATTACATTAATAAAATTGATTTTGTGTAATATTTCTTTTTTAATTGATAATAAAGTCAATTGATTAAATATTAATTTAAAAATATTAAAATATAAGATATTTTTATTAAAAAATATCTAATCGAAAGTCTAATAGATGAATAAATGAGTTTTTTTATATCAATGCTAATCCAAATTGATAGAGGTACTATTTTGTCTCTCATTCTACTTTTTCAATGTACTCGAAATGTCAACCACAAGTCATGTTTCAATATATATGATCTGAAATAATGTGAATTTAAATCATGTTTCAACATATAGGGTCTCAAATAATGTGCACGTACAAGCCATGTGTCAACATATATAAGGTCATAAATATATATATTTAGACACTTTTATCCTTTAAGCAAACTTTTCAAAATGAGATCCAAACTCATTGAATATACTATCAAAGTTGGATTAAGAATTACAATGTGGGAATTGAACCCAAAGGTGACTATTAAAGTTGTATTAGAGTTTCACTTTCAAAGTTTACATATTGTTAGACGTATATATGTGTTTAGAGTTGTAGGCATATTCATCTATTTAGTTAGTTTTTG
This sequence comes from Cicer arietinum, assembly GCF_000331145.2. NCBI lineage: Eukaryota > Viridiplantae > Streptophyta > Magnoliopsida > Fabales > Fabaceae > Cicer > Cicer arietinum. The sequence continues at coordinate 4,515,599 of NC_021162.2, forward strand.
AGTTTGAGATTAAAAGTGAATTTAACAAGTTCAAACAAGGGACCAACATATACTATTAATGAGTGTTAATTTTTTTTTTTGGAAAAACTAAAGAGATATATTAATAAACAATTCTAACTAAAAGTGTACCGAGAATATGATAATACAAAGAGCTTAGTATAGAAACAAGTAAGCAAAAATAAATTAGTGTTAAATACATGCGCAAACATCAAAGGACAACTAAGACTCAGAGAGAAAACGCTTAAGACAACATACAATGCATAGGTTAAAAGCATCATTGTGAAAAGTCACACAAAAGACTTTTGAATATATATTTGGGTTAGCACCACGATAAAAGTTTCATAGTATCTGTTAAAAATATATTTATGATATTTATATTTATTAGATATAATGTAAATAGAAATAATATCTCTCATATTTATTTTTGTATTTATTATCTTAAGTCTATATAAAATCGATTTTGTTGTGTAGTTCAGACACATGGTTTCACCATATGTGTCTCATTTTCTATTATTCAACATAGTATCTAGAGCCTATTAAGAGAGACAACCTTATACCGTGATTACTCCGGGACCCACTGTCCTTTGGTGAGATTTTTTTCGGTAAACCATGTCTCAATTTCGATCTACCCCTTTTTTGTCACTTTTCGTTTATTTTTCAATAAATGAGTCGCAATAGTGTTCATCGCACGACACTGTTCATCGCGCGTGGTACTGTACATCGTAAAAATAAAAAATAAATCTCCTGTCACTGTTTCGCTGCTGGTTTAAGGCAATTGCTTATTGATTATGATTATTTATGAAGATTTTCTTCAGTGGGTAGAGTATTGTAAGAACTCGAGTTCCGCTATTTCGGTCGCACAAAGTGGTCATTCACCTGTTTGCATCTCACCTTCTCATAGCCCATGGATTCTCGATTCTGGTGCATCTGACAACTTCTTGTTATTTACCTAGGATAGTCTCAGCCAATAGTTCCCAAACACAGTCTCAAGGGATTAACACTATCAAAATCCTCCCTACTCTGTTAGTTACATTTGTCCTTTATGTGTCTAGATGTCTATATAATTTAATTTCTATCAGTCGATTGACTCGTTCTCATGATTGTGTTGTCACATTTACTAATTTCAATGTTACTTTGCAAGATCGAATATTAGGACGACAAATTGGTGTCAAATGTGAGTCTAATGACCTTTATTATCTCTCAAACTCATCAACGATATGCCCTACCACATATTCTCCTCTTACTATATTTGCTTAGTTAGGTCATCCAGTCTTCACCAACTTCAACAGTTAGTACCTAATCTAACCAAATTATCTAGCTTAAATTGTGAGTCATGTCAGTTAGAGAAACACACTCGTAGTCAGTTCCCCGATCGAGCTAATAAACGAGCTTTGTCCCTGTTTGTTTTAGTTCACTCAGATGTTTGTAGTCCTTCTCGTACTGTTTCCACTCTTGAGTTTAGATATTTTGTTACCTTTATCGATGATTTTTCCCGTTGTACATGAATATTTTTAATGAAAAATAGGTATGAATTATTTTCTATTTTTGAACAATTTTATAAGGAAATTAAAATTCAATTTGGTGTATTCATTCACACTTTGCGCAGTGATAATGCATGTGAATATTTGTCCCATCAATTTCAAAACTTTATGACCTCTAACGGTATTCTTCATCAAACATCATGTGTTTATACACTTCAACAAAATGGGATAACCGAACGCAAAAATTGACATCTTATTGAAACCACTCATACTATTCTTCTTCATGGTAATGTACCATCTCGCTTTTCGGGCGATGATGTTCTAACGGTGTGCTATTTTATAAGTTGCATGCATTCGTCTGTTCTTGATAACAAAGTCCCTCACTCGATCATCTTCCCTCGTACCCCTCTTCACTCACTTCCTCCTTGTGTCTTCGGGTCTACATGTTTGTTGACAATCTCACTCCTGTTCTTGACAAACTTTCAGCTCGATCATTAAAATATGTCTTTATTGGTTATCATCGGTCCCAAAAAGGTTATCGTTTTTATTCTCCTACTCTTCACCAATATCTCATATCAGTTGATGTCACATTTTTTGAGTATGTTACATGCTGTGAGTCGCTTCCTGACCCTTTGTCTGCAACTATTCCTGTGGACCTACCAGAATTTTTTTCACCTTCTCTTTTACCACCGGAGCCTATTATGTATGTCTCATGTAACACCCTAATTTTTATAATAAACTATTTTATTAATGAAATAAGATTTTAAATAATTAAGTTGGTGCTAAAATTATTTTTAGAATATATATTGATTAATTTTAGAATTAATTTTCTTTATATGATATTTTAGTCTTGTACATATTAGATTAATTGAGTGATATAAATATCTAATATTATATTTTACATAGTTGATGAGATAATCGTGATTCCAGTTTGTGTTTGAGATAACGGTCTTAATGGAGTATCATAGGCTCATGAGGGGAGAAAATAAATATTGAGAATTTGTGAAGTGGATGTTATTTTGTCATCATATAGGTAGGGCCTGACAAGCCTAGTGATTATGAGGAAGTACAACTGAATGAGTTTGATTATGGCGGTCTGCTATTGAGCCTTAAGACAAAATTGTTAGACCTTTGAGGTATTTGGGTGGGGAATTTCTAGGTGACTTGGAGGTAGTACTCCAAATATCGGGAGCTACCATGCAACAAACGTTTACCTCGATTGTTCTGTATATGTGTCTCATGTTGAGTTGAGGGGATCTATGAGGACACAACCAATTTGAATTATCCGTCCACCAGGATGGTGGCATAGTATCAAGCCTCCTAGCCAAGTACTTCAGAGTTAGAATGGTACCACATTGTGCAGTAGAGTATAAGCTCATGCATAACATTGCATTTTCTTGTGATTGATATGTTTCAAAGTAATAATAATTTCTCTTAGATGTTTTGATGCATATTATAATGAGATAATTATTTTACTTGAGTGACTCTGATATTATAATATGGTACTAGTTGCTTAAATATTTTGATATAGCGTAATGTGATTACAATGCGGTCTTTTATGATTGTATGCGTGTTCTTCATACTTTTATTATACTATCAACATGATTTCAAAAATGATCTTCTTCGTTGTTTGTGTTTGACTGGTTTGGCCCTACGTTTGTGAAATCGAAATTATTACAAGTTAATGAGTCTTGAAGTTCAAGTTTGGGAGAAGTCCTGCTCTGATAGGTGATACCAGGAATGAGAGTCATAAGTTATATTTTTTTTATTTAATTAGAAAAAAATATTTGTATGAAAACCTTATTGTTTTATAATATGAAAAAGTTTAAAGTGTCCCATTTGAATTTTGAGAAGTGTGATATCCTAAATTTGTTTTAAAAGTTTTACTTTCTTGAAAATATATTTTCTTTATCTGCTGAGAATTAAGTTAAAAGTTCTTGTATAAATTAATATATATTATTTTGGGATTTAAGGTGTCACATCCCACTTGAGACACCTTTGGTGGCCTTTCCCATTGTCCCACTTAAGACTCCTCTTGTGGATCCTCCAATTGTTCAACTTCTTCAAACATACCATCGTCGTCAACCACAATCGATTGTACATGTCCTACACCCGTTATCGATACCAAGGTCATTCTAGACGCTCATTGGCCTCCACTTCCTCCTTTATCAGGTCCGACCCTTGATATTCCTATTGTTATTCGTAAAGGTGTACGTCCTACTCGTAACCTATCCCCTCATTACATTGGTTTGAGTTACCATCGTCTTTCTCCTTTGCATTATACTTGTTTATCTTGTTTGTGTTCCCTGTCTTCTATTTCTATTCCTAAATCTCCAGGTGAAGCTTTATCCCACCTAGAGTGGAGACAAGCAATGATTGATGAGATGTGTGCAATTCAGAGTAGTGATCTTGGGAATTGGTTCCTTTACAATATGGAAATTCTTTAGTAGGATGTCGTTGGCTTTATACGGTGAAATTTGGTCCTAATGGTAAGATTGATCGTTTTAAAGCTCGTTTGGTGGCAAAAGGGTACACTCAAATTTTTGGCCTCGATTACAATGATACTTTCTCCCCTGTGGCTAAGATGGCATCTATTAGACTACTCCTCTTTATTGCAACCATCACACTTTGTCTCTGCACCAACTGGACACTAAAAGTACTTTTTACCATGGTGACCTTGAAGAAGGAGTGTATATGGAGCAACCATCTAGGTTTGTTGCTTAAGGGGAGTCGTGTACCATGGTTTGTCGACTTCAAAGGTCTCTTTATGGTCTTAAACAATATCCTCGAGGTTGGTTTGGCAGATTTAGCACAATAATGCAACAATTTGGTATGATTCGAAGTGAAACTGATCATTCTCTTTTCTATTGTCACTCAACCCAATGGTGCATTTACTTGATTGTCTATGTAGATGATATTTTCATAACTGGTAGTGGTCAACAAAGCATACTCCAGTTGAAACAACATTTATTCATCAGTTTCAAACTACAGATCTTGGCAAGCTCCGCTACTTCTTGGGTATTGAGGTAGCCCAATCTAAATACAGGTTTATTGAATACCTAGACAGTTGACACTCATATGGATCCAAATGTTAAACTTCTACCTAATCATGGGGAGCGATTTTTATATTTAGGGAGATACATAAGATTGGTTGGTAAATTAAACTACCTCACAGTCACCCGTTCCAGGCATTTCTTTTGCAGTCAGTGTGGTAAGCAAATTCTTAAACTCTCCTTGTCAAGAACACTGGGATGATGTGATACGAATATTGAGATATTAAAGGTGCTCCAGGAAAATGTCTAATTTATGAAAACAGAGGACACATTCAGATAATTGGTTACTCATATGTTGATTGGGTATGATCACCCATTCATAGGCGATCCACTTTTGGGTATTGTGTACTTGTTGAAAGAAACTTAATATCTTGGAAGAGTAAGAAACAAAGTGTAGTTGCAAGATCTAGCATTGAAGCTGAATATAGGGCTATGGCATTAGTGACATGTGGGCTCATTTGGTTGAAATAGTAACTCAAAGAGCTTCAATTTTAAGAGGCAACACAAATGACATCAATTTGTGATAATCAAGCAGCATTGCACATTGCCTATAATCCAGTTTTTCATGAGATGACCCAACATATTGAGATAGATTATCATTTTGTAAGGGAGAAGATCGAATCAGAAGACATCACCACTAGCTTTGTTAATTCCAATGATCAATTGGCATATGTATTCACTAAGTCCATGAGAGGCCCTTGAATCAGTTGTATACGTAACAAAGCTTGGTGCATATGATTTATATGCTCCAGCTTGAGGGGGAGTGTTGAAAATATATTTATAATCTTTATATTTATTACATATCATGTAATTAGGAATAATATCTCCTATATTTATTTTTGTATTTACTGCCTTGAGCTTATGTAAAACTGACTTTGTTGTGTAGTTCAGACACACGGTTTCACCATATGTCTCTCATTTTCTCTTATTCAACAATATCTAATATTGGATCAACTGTAAACTCTTGTGAAAAATAAAATGACTTTGTATCGTTTATATAGACCACACACAAACTAGATAAATAGAGTTCATAATTTTATGTCATTTCCTCCCCCGCACCCACATTCTGCCAAATTGATATGCATGGTCTAGAGGAATATTTGAAATAGCATTTCAAATATCCAACTACCTCAAAACAACTCATACACTGCTCTAAACATTGGACAATCAAAGCATAAGTGTTGAATAGTTTCACCCAATCCACATCAACTAATACAACATCGAGAACTTGCCACTAGAACACCTTGTTAGAACAATTTTTCTTTTGTACATAATTGGTAGAGTAAGAACCTTCAAGCAAATAATTGGTAGAGTAAGAACCTTCAAGCAAATAAAGAGAGCTTTAAGGGAGCCAAGTTATTCCAAATGACTTCATAAAATAGATATCTTGTATTTTCAACATTTTGCAACAAACCATGATATACCTATTTCATCACATAACAATTTCCTTGACATGTGCCTCAAAAGCCACATGTCGTCTACATCTATTTGGAAAATAATATTAGTCAACAAAGGATAACATTCATCTACTAAATCTTTTTTTCGTTGAAACATACTTCTATGTCAATCCTAACCCTTACTTCTAAAGGCCCATCCCAACCTATACATACTCGCCACTGATATATTTTTACCAAGCAGAAAATCAAATATTATGTTGAACCTATTGCATAAAGGCGCTTCATCTAACCAACAATCTAAATCAAAAGTTATTTTCTCCCAATTTCCTAGTTTTTTACATAAATTATTCAAAAAACAATTCACCTCCACATCATTTTTCTCTTATCCAAATTCTGAATATTTTTCCACCAAACAAATTCAATGTGAGCCTCATTGCCCCATGCTCTTGTCCATACAAAATATTGTACTTACTAAATAATACCTTAAACCACAATCCTCTCAAATTAAATTTAAGCCTCCAACACCATTGCCCCATGACATATCCACTCTCATTTAATCCAATAAATTTTACAAGTCTTCACTACCCCCTCCAATCACAAAAATCATTTAAAAAATGATTCAAGTTTAGAAATGGTACCTAACAGAGTCTTAAAGAAGAAAAGAAAATAAACATGCAATGCAATGCAGATAAGACAAATTTTAAGAGAACAATGCGACCTCCCATAGAAAGATAACAACTTCCCCACCCAACAATCTTCTTCTGATTTTTTCAATTCAATAAGTTATCACCAATAGGCTAACCCAAGTATTTTAACGAGAGTTTTCTTTTTCTTTTTTTCAATTCAATAAGTTATCCGCATTTTGAAGCCACGAATCATCAACGTTCACCCCACCAAGAGGTTTTTATGAAAATTAATTAATGATGATTAAACCAGAGGTCAATTCAAACAAAAATAAATTTGTTGGATGTTCATCCCCAAGTGGAACCCAATAATTTTATTATTATTATTAAAGAAAAAAAGGAAAATGAACAATTTTGAACTAGAACTATGTGAAGAAGATTTTTTTTTTTTTGAAATCCCAAAAAAAGAAAAGAAAAAGAGAGCTGCACATAAGAAACAATAGAAGAAAGAGAGAAAAAGGGTGACACCAAGAATAGAAAAGGAGAATAGGCGTGAAACAATTTTTTTTTGTTTTGGTCTACAATTTTAGTTTTAACATGTTACTTATATCACTGAATTTATTATTTTAAAATACATTTAGTTATTGTATCTATTAAAGACTTCCAATACACTAGAATATGAATTAGGTCTTAGATAACTAACTAATAACATAAACACCAAAACAAACACACATATACCACTACAAATAACCTAGGAATATCGTTGGAATATAGAGTATGTTAATGTGTGAATTTAAAATATTTTTGAAGTCACATATTGGAAAACACTAATATTTTGAGTAGTTTTCAACACTATAAATACTAAAGTCCCACATTAGATAGAAAATATATGTGGGTTTGCTTCTATCACTATATAATGAGTTTCAAACTCTTGTGAAAAGTACACACAGTTGGATGCATTTTCCAATTTTCTCCTTTATCTCTTTTCTATTCTACTTGACTGATTTCCGAGTCACTTCTCCCCTTTCTTTATGTCCCTTCGATATTTTTATAGCGGTTGTTATGTCGTAGTCCCTTTGATTTTTATAGCGGTTTTGTACCGTATCGGTTTCTAGAGTGGTTGTTATGTCCTAGTTCCATTGATTTTTAGTGGTCATAATACCACTATGAGCGGTTTTTTGTGCAGTAGTCCTTTTGATTTATGAGTGATCGTAGTATCATATAGAGAGTGGCTTTAACTGCCATATTTAGAGCGTAATTCTAGAACGGTTTTCTACGGTGCAGTAGAACTCCGATACAATATATCTGAGTTGTTTTATCCTGAGGACATCGTGGCTGATAGTCTGCCTTGAGACTACCATCCTCGCTATTTCAATTCTAGCTACTGGGCAAACACCTCATCATACTCCAATCCATGTTTCTGCAAGAATCCCTTTGCTACAAGTCTGGCCTTGTACCTAGCAATCTCTCCTTCAAGCTTCAATTTTAGTTTATATACCCATTTTACATCAATTGATCTCTTATTAACCGACAGAGTCATTAACTCCCAGGTCTGGTTCTTCTCTATTGCTTTAAGTTCTTCCTCAATTTCTAATCTCCATCTAGGATCACTTAAGGCCTCTTCATCACTTACTTGGTTCTGATTCAACTAGCAAAGCAAAATGTGGTAATTCTCCATTTGCATTAATGGCTGAGTCAGATGTCACTTCATATGGTTGCAATCTGACTGAAGGCTGCCTAGCTCTCTCAGATCTTCTCACAGGTTTAGAAGCTAACTGACTTGATGTCTCTACTGGCTGGCCCTCACTCAGTTCACTGCTACTGCCCTATTGTCTAGACTGATGGCGTTGGCTGGTCTATCGAGGCTATCTGCACTACTCAAGCTGGCTTCACATATTTTCTAGTCCCATCCTCTCGATTCATCAACGAGTATGTCCCTGCTTATTACTACCTTGTTCTTGTTTGGATCATACAACTTGTAAACTCCAGTTGTATCATAACCCAACAACACCTTAAAAACTTGATAACGTTTCAGCAAGTGTACTGAATTATTGCAAGTAATAATGAAACAGTATCACCAAGTGTCGAACTCAAGGATTGCGGTTTACTGTCGAATTATATTTAATTACTAAAATTGAACAAAAAGTTACCATGTTGATTGAAATAATATTTAAAATTGATAACAGTAATAAAATTGATCCTTTATAATAAGAAAAATGTTAGGGATGAATTTTACTTCGAATCCAACCTTGGTGTCTAATTTGATCCTAGTTATTGAATTGCTTTATTGAGTTATTACCGAATTCTCTTTATTATTCTTGCCCTAAAGTCTTAGTGACAGAAGCTTCAATTCTAAACTAACCCCTAATTCCTTAGTGGATTTAAGATTAGAATTAAACATTACTGTATAGGAATTCTCTTCTTAAACTATTGCCTCTACAATTAATTTAATTGGTTTCATGACCTACATATATCCCTCATCTCAAGCATTCGTAAAGTCCACTTCTATTTCAAAATAAGAATCGTATAATATTTTAATGTAGATCAATCAATAAAAAGCATTAAACACAAAAATGAAAAAAAATAATTCAATAAAGTCATTCATATAACTAGAAATCAAATCAGAAAAATAAGGGTTTCATCTTGTTACACTCATCCCTAACAAATAGAGTTTAATTACTCATGATAGAGATAAAAAAGATAGAGATTAGAGAAAGATTCATGAATGATTCTTGATAAAACTGCTCCAATGGTGTGTTAGAAACGACCGTCTTTGAGTTTCTCTGCTAGGGCACAAGTCTCCCAATTTCCAATAGTCAAAAAGATCCCTAAAAAGTGAAAAATGTGTTTTTAAACATTCAGCAGCGTGCCACGTGCCCGAGGCGCAGAATTTGCACTTCTGGTGCAAGTGGGCAGATTCAGGAAGGTCGAAATGCGCCCTAGGCGCAGTTCTTTGCGCTTCAGGGGCACAAAATCTGTTGTATGACTTATACTGCATTTGTCACCTCTTAGGACTCTGAATTTGGTTCTGGTGTCTTTATGAAAGTTGTAGTTATGGATATTAGCTTTCACTTACACTTGGGTTTGTTTGACTCCAATTAGACATCTACAAATCCCAATATGGCTGAAATACTCCACATATGTCATGTTGATTTCTCACAAAAATTCAACACTACACTAAAATAAAGAAACAATGCAAAACTACGAAAAATATCTACTTAATCAAGGAAATAAGAACATAAACTTTTCATCAAATCAAAGATCTCAAATAAACAAAATATATCAAATAACTACTTAAATTAACTTATGAATAAAAGATAAATAAGACTAAAAACAATGAAAAATATACATATGATTAAGAGTCATCACAACTCCAAACTTAATCTATTGTTTGTCCCCAAACAACAATTAATTTCAGATTTGGCACAGTTAAAATCAAATTCAAAGTCAATTTCTTAAATCAAATCAAACTTCATTCTCAAAGTTCCAACTACTTCAAAACATTCATCATGCTCTAAGGTTGCTAAAAAACAAACAACACAATTTGTATACTTTAGCATTCATCCATCAAGTTCAACTATCTCTTCACACAATCTTACCAAAATTTCTCTCAAGTGTTTAGCAAATGTTATGAATTTATCACTCAAATCCTAGAACATGCATCACGCTACCATAGGCTTGAAAAAATTCTAGTTAGCAATCACAATGCAGCAAACACATACACTTTTGTTTAGGGGGGGGGGGGGGGGCTTAGGTAAGGGTAGGACATTTTGGAATAGTAGGTTTTACTACTTGGAGTTAGACATACATTCTCAAATTATTCTATCACTTTTTATTTTTCTTCACCTTTTCATTGTGGAGATTCTCAAACATTCACAAAAGAACCAAGAAGATATTATTTATCAAAGTACACAAACTAATTTTTTTCTTCTTCTTTTTTCTTTTTTTTTTTCTTTTTGTTTTGATTTTTTCTTTTTCTTATTTTTTTTTATGAGAATCACCACCAAAACTTAAAAGGTTGTTATCTCATGAGCAACCCCAAACTTAGAACTTTATCAAGACAATATTTTTTTTTCTACCTAACTCCAAGTAAGGTGATTTAATTAAAGTTAGGTCTTTGGCTTGTAATGTGCCTAGTAACTGAAATAAAAGGGCAAGGCTCAAATGGACTAGCAAATGATAAAATTTGCAAAGAGTAGTTAGAAAGCTCAAACAACCAAACCAAATTACCTCAGTGTTTGCATAAATTACAAGTGATGCTAGTAAGAATTAGTGCAAATTCTAAAGGGATAACACATGTTTGGATAATCACACAACAAAGAATTAAAGTGTTTAGGCTCAAAAGCTCACAACTAGGATAATAAGAAATAGTATGAACAATCTAAATGATGTCAAACATGTCACTACAAAATTTATTTAGTTTTTTTTTATTTTAAAGAAATGGCAAGTGAGGCTTCAACAACCAAGGAGTAATCAACAATGCATGCATTAGTGAAACTTTTCGAATTGAGCAATGATATGAGCAAAGAAATAGAGTTTAAATTTCAAAATTCCAAACAGAAAACTTAAGACCAAATGCAAGTAGTTAATAATTCTTCATCATAGTGCACATTTACACACAATTAGAAAGAAACAAATTCAAATAACAAAAATAAGATTGCAAAAAATAAAAGTTACCTCTACATGTGGGTTGCCTCCCAAGAAGCACTTCTTTCAAGTCATTAGCTTGACGCCTCAACTATTGCCAAGCTGGCATATATGACAGGAAGAACACATCATCCTTCTTTTTCTTTTTGTTTGGTAGAAATTCCATGAACTTGAGAAATAAAAGATGTTGCTTCCATGTCATTCTCAATTGGACATCGATGAATAAGGCATAGATTGAATCTCGAACATTGTCAATCTCTTCTTTTTTCTTTTCCTCGTTCGTTTTTTTCTCTTGCTTATCTTCTTCTATCACAACAATGAAATTATCTTCAATCTTCAACATCACCTCCATCTTCTCAAACTCAACCACTTGCTCAAATAACCTCTCACATTGACTTTCAAATCTTTCAATTGAAACCATGTTATTCTTCATGAATTCAACCAAAACGTCTGTAATGACCAAAAAATCTTCATATTCTATGAGTTCGGCAAGGTCATCAAAACAAGTTTCATTCCTATGTTCTTCTCCGCAAAAGTCACACCTAAGAGGCTACATCTGAGGGTTCTAAGGGTCATATTTTAAAAATGTATCTCTTAAGATTTGCCCCCTCAATCATGCAACATATACCAGATATAAGACAAGTATCACACTCTTCATATAATTGTAGTAGAATATCATCATTATAATCTTCCATGCTCTATAGCGAATAGTTATCTCAAACAAAAAAGAGACAAACTACTAGCACATGACATTAGCAAGCTCAACAAATAAAAATAAAAAATAAAAGAAAAACAATTTTTTTTTTCAAAATTAAAATTAAAATTAAAATAAAAGCAAAAATTTTATTGTAGAGCAAAAAATTTCAATTAAGTAAATAAATTAAATTCAATAGTAATATGGAAATCCCCGGCAACGGCGCCAAAAACTTGATAACGTTTCAGCAAGTGTACTGAATTGTTGCAAGTAAAAATAAAATGGTAGTACCGAGTGTCGAACTCAAGGAATGTGTTTTACTATCGAATTATATTTAATTACTAAAATTGAACAAAAATTTTCCAAGTTGATTGAAATATTATTTAAAATTAATAACATTAATAAAATTGATCCTTTATATTAAGAAAAATTTCAAGGATGAGTTTTACTTCGAATTCAACCTTGGTGTCTAATTTGATCATAGTTATTGAATACCTTTATTGAATTATTACCGAAATCTCTTTATTATTCTTGCCCTAATGTCTTAGTGACATAACCTTTAATTCTAAAGTAACTCCTAATTCTTTAGTGGATTTAAGATTAGAATGAAACAATACTGTACATGAATTCTCTTCTTAAACTATTGCCTATGCAACTAATTCAATTGGTTTCATGACCTGCATCTATCCCTAGACTACGAGTTCATGAATTTCTCATCTCAAGGATTCGTAAAGTCCACTTCCTTTTCAAAATACGAATCGTAGAACATTTTAATATAGATCAAACAATAAAAAGCTTTAAACACAGAGATGATAAAAATAATTCAATAAACTAATTCATATAACTAGAATTCAATTTAGAAAAATAAGAGTTTCATCTTGTTACACTCATCCCTAACAAATAGGGTTTAGTTACTTATGACGGAGATAATAAAGATAGAGATTAGAGAAGAATTACAAGAAAGATTCATGAATAATTCTTGATAAAAAAGCTCCAATGGTGTTAGAAACAACCGTCTTTGAGTTTCTCTGCTAGGGTACAAGTCTCCCAAATTCCAATTGTCAAAAAGATCCCTAAAAAGTGAAGAAAAAAAATTGTTTTTAAACATTCAGTCGCATGCCACGCGCCCCAGGCGCAAGTGGGCAGATTCCAGAAGGCCGAAATGAGCCCCTGGCACAGGTCTTTGCGCTTCAGGCGTACAACATCTGCTATATGACTTATACTGCATTTGTCGCCTCTTTCGAGTCTGAACTTGGTTCTGGTGTATTCATGAAAGTTTTATCTATGGATCTTAGCTTTCACTTTCATTTGGTTTGACTCTAATTGGACATCTACAATTCCCAATATGGCTGAAATACTCCACATATATCATATTGATTTCTCACAAAAAAATCAGCATTGCACTAAAACAAAGAAACAACGCAAAACTACGAAAAATCTCTACTTAATCAAGGAAATAAGAACATAAACATTTCATTAAATCAAAGAACTCAAATAAACAAAATATATCAAATAACTACTTAAATTAACTAATGAATAAAAGATATATACGACTAAAAACAATTAAAAATATGCATATGATGAAGAGTCATCAACTATCATCCTCACTATTTCAATTCTAGCTACTGGGGCAAACACCTTATCATAGTCCAATCCATGTTTCTGCAAGAATCCATTTGCTACAAGTCTGGCCTTGTACCTAGCAACCTCTCCATCTGACTTCAATTTTAGTTTATATACATATTTTACATCAATTGATCTCTTATTAACTGACAGAGTCATCAGCTCCCAAGTCCGGTTCTTCTCTATTGCTGAGTTCTTCCTAAATTGCTAATCTCCATCTAGGATCACTTAAGGCCTCTTCATCACTTACTTGGTTTTGATTCAGCTAGCAAAAAAAAAAATGTGTTAATTCTTCATTTGCAATGATGGTTGAGTCAGATGTTACTTCATATGGTTGCAATCTGACTGAAGGCTGCCTAGCTCTCTCAGATCTTCTCACAGGTTTAGAAGCTAACTGACTTGATGTCTCTACTGGCTGGCCCTCACTCAGTTCCGCTGCTACTGCCCTATTGTCTAGACTGATGGAGATGGCTGGTCTATCGAGGCTATCTGCACTACTCAAGCTGGCTTCACATATTTTCTAGTCCCATCCTCTCGATTCATCAATGAGTATGTCCCTGCTTATTACTACCTTGTTCTTGTTTGGATCATACAACTTGTAAACTCCAATTGTATCATAACCCAACAACACCATTTGTTCAGCCATGTCATCAAGCTTCCTCCTACTTTAAGCTGGCACATGCTTGAAGCACAAGGAACCAAATACTCTCAAATGATTTACATTTGGCTTTCTCCTAGTCCAAGCTTCTTCAGGAGTTTTAGTACCCAATTTCTTGGTTGGACACTTATTCAAAATGTATAATGCTATTGAAATTCTTCCCCCTAGAATTTATGAAGCATTTTTCTCCCTATCAACATGTTTCTTGCCATATTAAGAATTTTTATATTTCTCCTTTCTACAACTCCATTATATTGTAGTGTATATGGTGTAGTGACTTCATGAATCATTCCCTCTTTGTCACATAATTCATGGGATTGATACTCACCACCTCGATCTGTCCTAATCGCTTTAAGATTGCAGCCACTTTGTTTTTCTACCATCAGCTTGAACCCTCTAAAAACAACCAACACTTCACTCTTCCTTTTGTTTAGATTGACCCAAGTTTTCCTTGTAAAATCATCAATAATGATACAAAGTAGTGATTACCTCCTGTTGACACTTCTTCAAGAGAACCACAAACATCAGAGTGGATCATCTCCATCATTCTTGAAGATCGAGTTGGCACTTCAGTCTTGAATGAGTTTATGTGTTGTTTGGCCTAACAACATTCTTCACACAACTTCTTTCGTATTTGAGTTTCTAGAATTCCTAACACCATTTCCTTGTTCTGCAATATTTGAAGGCTTTTGAAATTTAAATGTCCAAACCTCTGATGCCACAACCAATCTTCATTTCTGATTTCAATAGCTAGGCACTTGATTTCTCTGATCTGGATATCAATCATGAAGGTTCTATTCTTGGAGAGTCGTGCCTTCAAGATCAATTTTCTTGAACTATCAAACATCTTCATTTCACCATGCTTCATCTTCATAGAATACCCATTTTCAAGCAGGTGTCTAAGGCTTAACATATTACGTTTGACACATACAACACATCACATATGAATGATTGTTTGTCATCTCTCCTTTAAATCAACATTTTTCCTACTCCTTCTGTAGTTACTGAACTATTATCTGCAAATCTGAGCTCCCTTTTCACATTCTCATCAATTCTCACAAAACAATCTTTACGACCAGTCATATGATTTGAACAACCTATGTCAAGATACCACTGCTTTGGGCAGTCAACATCTGATTTTGTTGTAGCCATTAACAACACATCATCTGAGTCTGAATCCTCAACTGACATTTGAGCTTCATCATCCTCTCTTTCGACCTTCTTAGATCTGCATTCATTTGAAAAATGCCCCCATGTTTGACAATTGTAATATTGGATTCCTTTCTAGTTGAATTTCTTCTTGCCATTCAAATTCTTGTTGCTGTTATCACTTATGTTTTGCTTTCTTGAATTTCCAGCCCCTTCATCATAATCATACTTTTTGTACCACTTAAATTTACCCTTGTCTTTCTTGTGCTTCGCATCCCCATTGCTGGTCTTTTTGCTAACTTGAGCCTGCACTTGAGATGTTGAGGTTGTTGCACACATTGCTCTTACTCTCAATTTATGAGCTTCAAGGGAGCCTTGCAAATCCTCCACCTTCATCTTATCAAGA
Source organism: Cicer arietinum (assembly GCF_000331145.2). NCBI lineage: Eukaryota > Viridiplantae > Streptophyta > Magnoliopsida > Fabales > Fabaceae > Cicer > Cicer arietinum. Next base: position 4,531,330 of record NC_021162.2, read on the forward strand.
TTTTTTTATTCTTCAATTGCCACCACTATGTGATCGTACCTTTGTGTTAATGTTCTAAGGATCTTTTCAATAACCACCACTTCAAATAATGATTCACCATTTGATTAACAACAATCTGCACACGATTGAAGTAATCTGTCACAACTTCATCTTTTTCCATCTGCAATAGTTTGTATCACCTTCTTAGCATTTGGAGCTTTACTTTATTGGCATTTTCCCTACCTGTATAGTACTTAACCAAGATCTCACATGCCTCATTTGATGTAGATGCCTTCGAAATCCTTTCAAAGTTGTTTGGATCCACACTTGCTGGATGTAAAACAATGTCTTACAATTTCTTTTCTTGCAATCGTTGAAAGTTGTTTGTTGTTTTTCTGTTGGATTCACATCAAGTTGTTCATAGCCATCTTGAACAATCTCAAAAACTTCTTGAACTCCCAGCAACAATCTCATTATTGCATATCACCTCTCCTAATTCTTCCCATCAAGGATTGGCAAATTCGATGGAAATCCTCCTCCATTCATGCCTTCTTTTAACTCACACTTGCACTCGTGTTGCCCAAGGTTTAGAACTCAAGCTCTTGATGTCAATTGTTAAAACAGGTTGAAGAAATTGAGAGGAATTGAAATTGAGAAGAAAAGAGAAAAGCAAAATGTTATGGAAAACAGAGAATGATTAAAACTGCATATAGAGAATGTTCTCCGTTTTACAATTTATATCAGTTTTTAAAATAATTGGTAAAACATAACTCTAACTTTTTAAACTACTTCTAACTGTAATCTAACATTTCTAACTAATTATCAATCAATTTTAATTACGTTCAACAGTACACAAGTGAATAAAACTTTCATAAAAAGAATGATGCATTTAAGCTTTGCTTAATTAAGACTTTCAAAAAGTTTCTTTTTTCTAGACTTGTTTCACAAACAATTAATTATTGATATTTATAGTCAATTCTATAACGAAAAGGTTTCAAAAAGAAAATACACAATTTAAACTTATCCTTTTTTTTTTTTTTTGAGTTTTTATCATCTTCATTCAATTTTTATTTTTATTTTATTTTTCTCTTCTATGGCATTAGTTGTATATATTGTTTTTAGTGACTAACTTTTAATGCAACTACTATCAAATGAATTTGGATCTTGTATAGTTGCATAATGCATAAAATCGTGCAATCATACAATTTGTGATCGTTTGAGTGAAATCAAACAATTTAAAAAATTTATATTCTGATTTGATTGTAAAAGAAAATTTAAGTTATTAACATATTTACTGCTAACATATTTATGTGATTTGCTAACATGTGTAAATTGGTAACATACACATTCTTAAATAACATTTTTATGTCATCTTTGATTGATTTTTTTTTTTAATCTAGTTGCAACGATATTTTAATAGTTATTGGTTTATTATTTTAGTTAAAATTTAATGCAAGTAACAGTACCTATAAGGCTACTTAAATACATGTATGGGAAGAATAAAAAATACAAACCTGACGTAATAGTTTTTGTGTGGAAACTTCTCTGGTCACAATTTCTACGTAAACAAACAAACCGTTGAGGATGCGCAAATTCAGATCATGGGACCCTAAGCTAGATGTGAAACATATTTTTAATTGGATAATGAAAGTAGGAGAAGAAAAACGTCAGCGATGAACTCACGTGATTTTAGATAAATTGTACTAAAAAATTTAGTAGTAAAAATTTAATATTAGAATATCAAAGAATAAAGTTAGATTTTGTATAAAATGATTATAAAATAGTCCTTATTGTCACTAGTATTAATTATAATTTTTCTTTTTTCCATTTATGTATAAAAATTCGGATCTATTCCATTTTGTTTTCAATATACATGATCTTAATTAAATATTCTATTTAAACATAGATTAACTTTTTGTTTTCAACTTTAAAACTTTGGCTCGAATACAAAGTATTAAATTCAATCAAATTAAGAACGATAACCGAAATTATTTTGATGCGGTGATGGGCCCCACCGATAAATTTATATTGAGGCATGGATTACGCCAACGGGATATATTATCTCCGTTTTTGTTTTATTGGCGGTGGAAGGTCGCTATGTTTAATTGGAGAATGAGGTGTTGGTTAGTTATAATTTCACATGTGGGTTTGAAGTTGAAATTTCGCATTTATATAATTTATGGATGATAATGACGAAACAAAGTTTAATTTTAGTTGGAAACAATTAGATATAATTATTTCAATAATGTAAAATATATAAACAGTGGAAGAGAAAAATATGTAATTTCACTTAGTAATAACAATAGACAAAAAATTAAATAGTAAACAACTATAATTTTTATTGTGAAAAACTTCATGAATTATAATCACTAGACTTAATCTACTAAAATCTTTTATCATAATAATTAATGAATATGATAAGTGAATGTATATTAAAATAGTGGTATAGACCAAACTAAACAAATATACTACACACCTATTTTCTTTTTTACTTTTTATTTTTATTATTTCTTATGTGTGGCTCTATGTTTCTTTTCTTTTTTTAGGAGTTTCAAAATCCTTTTTTTTTTCATCGATCTAGTCCAAAATTATTATTTTTCTTTTATCTTTTTTTTTTATTTTTATTTTCTTTAATAATAATAATAATAATAATAATAATAATAATAATAATAATAATAATAATAATAATAATAATAATAAAATTGGTCAGTTTCACTTGGAGAGTGAGCACCTAACAAATTTGTTTTTGTTTGAATTGACATCTGGTTTAACCATCATTAATTAATTTTCATAAAAACCTCTTGGTGGGGTGAACGTTGATGATTTGTGACTTAAAAATGTGGCTAACTTATTGAATTGAAAGAAAGGAAAACTCTTGTTAAAATACTTTGGTTAGTCTATTGGTGATAGTTCGTGAATACTTGGTTTTTGGAATTTTGTGATTGAGAAATTTAGGAGAAGATTGTTGGGTAGAGAAGTTGTTATCTTTCTATGGGAAGTCGCATTGTTCTATCAAAATATGTCTTGTCGCATTGCATGTTTATTTTATTTTCTTCTTCAAGGCTCTATTAAGTACCATTTCTAAACTTGAATTAAATCATTTTAGTGAGAGAAGGGGGGTAGTGACGACCCTTGTAAAATTCATTGGATAAAATGAGAGTGGATATATCATGGGACAATGGTGTTGGAGGCTTAAATTTAATTTTGGAGGATTGTGATTTAAGGTATTATCTACTAAGTACAATGTTTTGTATGGACAAGAGCATGAGGCAATGGGACTCACATTGAATTTATTTGGTGGAACAATATTCAGAGTTCAGATAGGGAAAAAGAGGTGTGGAGGTGAACTGTTTTTTGAATAATTTATGTAAAAAGGTAGGAAATTGGGAGAAAATTTTGATCGTTGGTTAGATAGAGCACCTTTATGCAATAGATGTTAAGGCAAAAAATATTTTTGATGTATGTTTTTAATAACAACAAACCATATGAAAGAAATGATTAAGTTTTATGAATGGTGGTCTACTAATGATTGTACTTGAGTTTTGTTTAAGGAACATGAATTACATAAGGGAATAAGAAAGAAGACATTCACATCATCAAAGTGCATAAGTATCCACTCAATAATGAAATAATCTCAAAATGAATGTATCAAATATCAATCATTCAAGAAAATGATTATTACATCTTCAAGATAACATCTTCATGAAGAAGATGATCAAATACATTTATATAAAAATCAATGTTCATACTATGTTATAAATCATAAGCAAGATCATTTGAAATAAGCAAGATCAAATTTGAGAAATGAAGAATATTCTGGTTATTAAACAAAAAAAATGGAGAAGATTCTTGACAACATTCTAATCATTATTGACAGCACTCTGAAAAACAAAGAACATTATTAACAGCATTCTGATCATTCTGCACAACAGTCTGAAAAAAGAAGAACATTCTTGATAACTTTCTAATCATTTTGGATAATAGTATGAAAAACGAAGAATGTTCTGATTATTAAAACTAAAGTCTGGAAAAACGGAGAACGTTCTCCTTTTCACAACTTTAAATCCAAGAACGTTCTTGTTTTGATAGCATTAATCTAAGAACGTTCTGGTTTTGACAACATTAATCCAAGAACATTCTGGTTTACAAATAACAAAGTCTTATTTAGTTTAAGATTGATTTGGAAAACGAAAGTACATCAATCTACATTGCAAATCACTAGTATTTACTACAAATGAACATAATTATATACTCAAGATTATTTTGGACAGATTTAAAGAGAAAATGATCAACAAAAGCAAAGCAATGCAAAAAGAATAAAAAGCAAGATTAATTCCCAAAGTTGATGGCTTGCCATAGACAAGAACATTTCTGGTTTATTGATAAACCAATCCCTATTACCAAGGTATCAAAAGTAGGTTCACAAAGATCATACCAGAAAGATCTACTCCAAAAGATTAACAAAGGCAAAAGCTAAGCATCAAGAACTAACAATAAAGATCAATCTCCAGATTGATAAAGAAACAAGTACAACCATGACAGAAAAGCTTTGCACGCAACAACTCTCAGAAGTTCAAAATCCAGCAACCATACAAACAGAACAAAGAACGTTCTTGATAGAAGATTGGAAAACCAAGAATGTTCTCCACAACGCCATTACAACAAGAATGCCTAAATCATCCTTTAATGAAAAGAAAACTCCTGCGATTTACAAGTGCATTTCCAGTATTCTACAAGGAATATACAGAGCTCACATTAGCAAAAGAAACACTCCAAAATATCAAATGTTAAAAGGCACGACTCAAAAAAAAAATGACAAGATCATTCTCCATGTTCAAGAACGATCATGCTCTAGCTTATGAGTTATGAATGAAGAACGTTCTTGAAACTAAAACTTCAGCATAACTTTGATACATCTATACTCTTGATAAAGCAACCTCCAAACATTGTCCAAAGAAAGCATCAAATCTGGAAGTTCTACAGAAAACTGAAAAAACAAAGAATGTTCAGTCAAGAACATTCTTGGTTTGAAATTTGACTATTTTTCCACAAATATGACACATGGCAGTTGAACCCTTTCCAAGAGTCAAATGAGTTATCATCAACCTTTCTGAAGCCAATAAAAGGAACCCCATCACTTACATACACTTACTTACTTGAAAGCTTCTCAATCACAAGCAAAAGATTCAATTATGTTTTCTTCTTCAAATATTAGAATCATTCGACTGAATTCTTTTGTCAAGAATCAATTCTCAAATACAAGTTGAGCATACTTAGATTCTACCAATCTTTTTAAATTATCACTTTGTAACTCAAGACTGTAGTGTTAAATATAGTTTGAGTAATGTGTAGAACATCCTTTTATGGTTAAAAGGTGAAGTGTAAAAATTCTCTCTAAAGATTGATATGTGACATGATTGAATGCTTTTCTAGATGGAAAGGAATTTCCATGTAATAGATCAAGGTTGACTTTAACTAATAATGTAAAACCAATAATGTTCTCCATTTGAAAACTTAGTGCAAAATCTCACGGTTGTGAGGACTAGACGTCGCCCGAATTAGGTGAACCATGATAAATCATTGTGTGATATCTCTTCACTTATCTCTATTTACTTTCAGTCTTTTTGATCATCAAGTTAAGTAGATAAGTTAAATTGTTGATTTTAACTAACCAATAACGTTATCTGTTTTCACAGTCAAGATCAATCTTGAGTTATTTTCTTACGTTTTTAACAAGAAATTTTAAATAGGTGAATTTACAATTCAAACCCTAATTTCTTGTAAAGTGACATTGCTACTTCAATTGACATCAGAGCACTGCCTCTAAAGTTGAGCACCTAATAAGAGTTAGAGGAAAAGATTTAGGAAGAATAATTAATATCAAAAGCCAACATATGCTTAATGGAAAACTTAGAAAAAAATGAGGTAACCATTTCTGAACACTGCACTTTATGTGAACAAATAGAAAAGAAATTTGGTAATTTGCTAAATGATTCAAATTTTCTTGTTAAAAAACATAGTTCTTTAAAAGAACAATTTTACAAAGAAAAAGAAGAGAAAGAGAAAACTCAGGTTATGAATGATGAACTTAAAAAGATCATTCAAAATCTGAAAGATCGCAGCTCAATAATTTTAAAGTTGAAAGTCAAGAATGTTCTGCAACGCAAAAAGAGAACGTACTCCTTAAAATTGAAATTGAACTTCCTAAAAATGACTTGTCAAATTTCATTAGAGCTATTGAAATCTTTAAAAAAATCATGGGATCTCAAGTAGGAATATTTGAAAAATCTAGTCTTGATTTTGATAAAACTCAAAAAAAAAAAAAAAAAACAATGTATGAAAACTTCTTTGTTCCTAAAAGAAAAGAGGATAAATGTAAACCAAATGTTCATATTAAAGTAAATTTCAAGAACAATCTTTAGAACAAAATGATCTTTAGAAAAGAAGAATGTTCTGAAACAAAAACAAAACTTTCTCTAGAAAATTTGAAAAAGGGAGAACGTTATCTACGTAGCTTTAAAAAAGGAGAACGTTATGGAACAAAAACATAAGTTTCTCGAGAAAGTTTGAAAAATTGAGAACGCTCTAGAATTTCATCAAAATCAATTTCAAAGACGTTTAAAACTCAGATTTTCAAACCTTCTCCAAGACCAACAACAAAGTGTTCCTATTGTTCCAAGAATGGTCACTTCAAGTCAACCTGCTATTTCAAAAATTGATCAAGTTTTAAAAAATCTTCTAAAAGAAGATATACTAACCATCAAGGACCCAAACAAGTTTAAAAACTTTGCTTAAAAGATAAAACTGTTTAAATATATATATTTATGGGACTCTAATACTACTGCAATAAAATTCACATTATTTGAGACAATATATGTGTTGACACATGATTTGTCATTTGTAAGACCCACATTTATTTCTATTATTAGTAGTGTGGTACATATATTTTTATTTTTATTTTTATTTTTATTTTTTAATAATTTATAATGTGATTGTTATTATTTTATTCTTTATTCAATTATTATTTTTGAAAAGTATATATGTGTATAATATGATTTTTTTTTTAATTTGACTGAATAGTTTGCTAAATTGTGTGAAAATCATTTTCAAAAAAAAAAAAAAAACCCTTGTGAAATATTTGAAAAAAATACTTATAATAATGACATGATTTGATTATTTCTAAAGAACAAAAACAATAAAGATATTTTATATTAGTCAACCGTCCAACTATTAGTTAGTGAGAAAAGCCGTATAAATCTCTAGTTGGTTATTATATAGGTTAACAAGAAAGAAAGAAGAATGTTGTATAAGTCCCCAATTAATAACTACTATATATGTTTGGAAAAAAAAAATATATTGAATCCTAAATAGTTCGACAGGGCACTACAACATTTCTGGTCTCTAGCAACCACAATGAGAGAAAGAAGGAAAATTGGTTCTAGTGGTGTATACTTGTGCAAAAAACTTGCTCCGATTTTGTTCAAATTTTAATATGTCATCTTTACCTTTAAATTTGACTTATTAATATAATATTTATTAATATTTTAACTTTCTCCCTGATTCAGTTTAATAAATTCTTTGATTTTAAAACATTGATTTTAGATTGAAAAATTTATGTTTTAATAACCACTTCAGAATTTAATAAGCAAAACTTTTCGCGATTTAATAGGCCAAACTTGATCAGATAAAAATAATAGTTTCTCCACAGTCAAATAGTCCCAAGACTTGATTGGAACAGGATGGTGGAATATTTTTTCATTTACTTATATTTTAGAATCCAAAACTTCAAAACAAAATTGAAGACGCAACCAAAATCAAAATAAAATATTAGAGAATGGCATGCTACAAATCAAAGTTACCTTTTAAAAAGTCATGACTATGATTTGTACGTAGTTTTTTAAATTGTCAAACCACTATGATTTGTACGTAGTTTTCACCCAAGGCCATCTTTTAGTACTAAAAATAACTTCAATTCTCATCATAATATAATATATTCTTTTTATCTTGCAATTAAACAATGGGCAATTTGCCTCATTTTCTTGCGATACCATTTCAAGTTCAAGGACATGTGAATCCCCTAATGCAATTCTCTCAAATTCTAACTAAATATGGTTGTAAGGTCACTTTTCTACATACTGAATTTAATCATAAACGATCGAATATGGATGATTGTCAGAACAACAAGATAAAAGTGGTGACACTCTCTGATGGATTGGAATCTGAAGATGATAGAAGTGATACGAAGAAAGTTATGTTATCAATTAAAAGTACCATGCCAAATAAACTTCCAAAACTTATAGAAGATATTAATGCTTTAGAAGTTGATAATAATAATAAGATCAATTGTATTGTTGTTACGTTTAGTATGGGTTGGGCCTTGGAAGTGGGCCATAAATTGGGCATCAAAGGGGCTTTACTATTTCCGGCGTCGGCAACTTCTTTGGCATGTGTTGTTTGCATACCTAGATTGATCGAGGATGGAATTATTGATTCTGAAGGTAATTATTATTAGACAAAATTTATGTGGATTTTCTTATGCACTTTTCGAATGGTTCTTAACTTAATTAATTATGATTTTATCAAATTCATTATTTTTTTTAAATTTATTATAGCCATAAAATGTGTGTTTTATGATAAGAATTATAGGAATAATACTTAAGAAAATGCACCCAAGTTTTTTCTATTATTATTTACTAATATTTTTCTTAAATAATAATTACCACAAATTTCACAATTAGATATTTGAAATATAATACCATATGCATGAAACTAGTTAATTTCTTATTCATTATTGATGTGATGTTCATTGTGCCATTTTTTTTTTCCTTTTAAATAACTTAGTAGTTAGACATACACATCTTAAATATAGAGAAATTAAGATTCCCGAGTTCAGATCTTAGTCTCTATATGTCGATGTCTTTGTAGCTATAAATTAAGTTGTACTGATGGAATTTTTTTTAACTAACGAAATACTTGTTTTACTCTATTTTATGTTAGCATATTGGAAAAATGCGTGGATATATTTTTTTGTGACAAAATTTATGGAGATACTTATACAATACTGAGTTTATTTAAATGTAACAAAAAACATTTTTAATTATTATTGTTTTTTTAAAATTATTACTAGTATTAAAAAAACATTTGATATTATAAAACTAATAAACATGATATATAGTATTAAAATAATTTTCTATAACACAAAATATAAATAATTTATAAAAATACATTTAATTTTTTTTAAATTAAATTTGTATTAATTAAATTAAAACATATCACAAGAACACGTTGTGTTCAACTCCACCAACATTAGAATAATCCAAGTAGAACTAGACTCAAATTTCTTAAATAGGATACTAGATTTGTCAAGCTAAACGACAAAAAAATAAAACAAAAATAAGATGGAAGACCTCAGTCAAATTTTCAGACAAAGATTAAAAGATAGTAAAGTCATTAAATATTTCACTCCAATAAAATGGTTAAAAAATTAATTGCTAACTCTAGTAGATATTAACATTGAGGCTATCATGATTTCCTTCTGGCATTGCAGGAAATCCAACCAAACAACAAGAAATTCAAATCTCCCCCGATATACCAATGATGGACACAACAAACTTACCATGGCATGGAACAGATAAGATACTCTTTGATTATATTGTACAAGAAATTCAAACTATAAATTTAGCAGAGTGGTGGCTTTGCAACACTTCTTATAATCTTGATCTCCTTAACAAGCCTTTTCTTTGGATCGTTCGTCCGAATAATGACAACATAGTAAGCTATGAATACCCTGATGAGTTTCTTGGAACTCAAGGGAAGATTGTTGGTTGGGCGCCGCAAAAGAAGATATTGAACCACCCTGCTACTGCTTGTTTCATTAGTCATTGTGGTTGGAATTCTACCATTGAAGGTGTACATGCTGGTGTACCATTTATTTGTTGGCCTTTTTTAACTGACCAATTTCTTAATAAATCATATATATGTGATGTGTGGAAGAATGGACTTGCATTAGAAAAAGATGAAAATGGATTTATATCAAAGGAAGAGATAAAGAGGAAGGTGGAACAAGTACTTGATGATGATGACATAAAAGAAATGTGTTTGAAAATAAAGGAAATGACTATCAATAATATGGTAGAAGGTGGTGAGTCATCAAACAACCTCCAAAAGTTTATTAGTTGGGTGAATTAATAATATTGTTTCTAATTTAAGGATAATTGATAAGTCAATGTGAAATCGCCACAATGATAAGGAATCGATTGATAAGATTCATGCAAGTTCTAATTCAAGAAATCAAATAGGAGGCACATCTCACTCACAATTCTCATTAGAGAAATTCTAATTCATTTCAAAGTTTTTCAAAATGAGACTCTTACAAGATATTTAAAGAAGTATTTACCTTATTACTAAAATAAATCAAAAGTTAATTCTCTAGACCCATATTGAGCTTACACCACTTAACTAAAATTATTACAATTCAAATTAAACACAAATAAAACTATTATAAAGTCTTGACTTGAAATATTCTTTGTTTTCCTTCTAATTAACTCCTTTTAGGTCCTCATCAACCATCATGCTTATGTGTAAAATATAACACCAGATCAAAATTGTGTCCTGTTGTGGTGTTTGGATCACGAAACTTGCACAACATGTTACGATAGCCACGATAGCTGTCTGTCGCGTCGTCTTTGTCACTATAGTTACTTTTAACTACATAGAGAGTGTTATTTATTCTCATTTAATATAATAAATACATCATAACTTTAAAAAAAACTTAATTATTCATATCCTAAAAATCAGTTCACCTGTTCACACAAAAATCAATTTGCCCATAAATTTTAATAGCATTATTGTACCCATAAAATTTTTGCCCATAAATTTTTTCAAAAAATTCACTCATACTCTTGAAATTCAAATCGTCCTTCGTTCCTATTTCGAAATCAATTCACTCATTCTCAAAAAATCAATTCGCCCTTCATTCCGATTTCGAAATCAATTCACTCTGAAATTCTTTTTCCCTATTTCGAAATCAATTCACTCAAATTCTTTTTCCCTATTCCGATTTCATCTCATAAATTGTCCAAGTTTTTCTCAATTTCTTTGTCAATAACATCGATTCCGTATTCCATCAATTCCTTCAATTTCCTCTTCAATCGATTTCTTCTTCAATATGTATTCATCTTCAATCGTTTTTCTTTAATCGTTTCGATACGTATTCAGCGACTCAACGATTATGGTAATACACTTTTACACTGTTTTTTTTAAGCTTTCTTTCATTCATTAGTTATTATGAGTACCAAAACAAATTGGAATTCGTTAGTGGTTATTGGCTAGTACTTTTGCAGTCTTGAACCATTTCCCCAAATTGCAAAACAATTTGCACATTCAATTCAATATTATACAAGCCACCAGTTTACCATGCATTTGATCTTAATGCAGGTTGCATTGCATGGGTGTTAATTCAACAAATCTGATTTTGATTGATTAGTTGCTTTAGCAGGTTTAATATCTAAATCAAACAGGTCACATATTAGTTTTAAAGTTGCATGTGACAAGAAATAGGTTTAATGCATCGCGAAATTCAGCTGCTGCAGCAGTGGGAATATCGCGTCAGCAGCGTTTTGCGCAGCAGCAGGAGCCGCTGAAAAGATAGCAGTCGCAAAATGACAGTGCTGCCAACCTCTGACTTCCGTAGATTAGTGGTCCAACCAATACGATCATAGGCTTTGTTTATATCTAACTTCAAAGGCATCTCTCTCATGAGTTTTAGATTTCATATAGTGCACCATTTCAATATCTGTTATTGCATTATCTGTGATGGACCTAAATTATGTTAATCTTCTTGCCTCATACAATCTGAACCTCTCTAACATTTAAATATTGCAAGAGTTAGAATATGGCTGAACCTGATCAATGTAAGAGTAGTTGAAAGGAAAATTATCTATTTGGAAGACATGAAAGTCCTCAGCTAAATTGAAGGATTAAAGATGTCCCTCAATTTCAATTTTCAACACCAACTTCCTTCAATTTATCAAGTTGAATTAATTGTGTTAAAATATCCATTCATTTTATTAGTTGAGGCTGTAGTTTTTTCAGGTCAATCTAGATCATCATATTTGCTATAATTAAGTTTCCATCTTTACATATATATTTCTTCTTTGTTGTAGGTGATTACTTCAATCATGCCAGATACAGTTGGCGACAAACTCATTGGGTTTGTGACTTCAAGAGATGAAATTCCATATCTACTCAAGGTAGATATTACAAGTTAAAATCCTCATAATTATATGTTTGTGATGATTTTCACTAATTAATATACTCTGCCGCAACTTGATGATGTGATAGATCTTGTGGTCCCTAGAGGCACTAACAGGCTTGTTTCTCAAATCAAGGAGTCAACAAGAATTCCAGTTCTTGGTCATGCTGGTATTGTATCACATATAAATTTCCTATGTGTAAACATGTAAGAAAAACTAGGACTTCATTGAAATTGTTTTATGTGTTTTTGTTATGCAGATGAAATTTGTCATGTATATGTTGACAAGTCTGCTAATATTGATATGACAAAGCAGATAATTAGGGATGCAAAAACTGATTATCCTGGTGCCTGCAATGCAATGGTAATTAGCATTCACATCCTTTGTAGTGCTTTGTTCCCTGTAAAAAATGTTCATTGACATTCTCCTAGCCTGTTGGATTTTGCTTGCTTGTTATTTTGATGTTGTGAATAGAATTTATGGACTGTGCTCATTGAAATAATGTGTCATGATATTCTTAGGAAACTCTTCTTGTACACAAGTATCTGTCGTGTAATGGTCGACTTAATGAGCTTATCCTTGAACTTCAACGTGAAGGTTTGACCTTATTTCCTAATGGACTTATATGAAAATTGGTTTAAATGGAAGCTTTTTGTTTGTTTTTTCGTAACACAATGGATTTTGTTTTGTGTTTAAATGTAGTAATGGTGTAGCAGTGCAAGAAAGTGCATCATAATTGTCTCAAAATTGGAAAACATGTATAAATAGATATAAATGGCTTGCAAGTGTTCAAATGTATGGTGGACCAAAAGCCAATGACATGTTAAACATTGTTGAAATGAGTTCTTTTCATCATGAGTACAACTCACTTGCACAATTGAAATTGTTGAAGATGTCTTCGCTGCCATTGACCACATAAATAAACATGGAAGGCATGTTCGAGTCCTCAGAATAATTTTAATTTTTGTTATCACTATCACTAATTTTATTAAAGGTCTTTGCTGTTTTATTCGATGTTTCTGCAGCGATCATACTGAATGCATTGTCCCAGAAGATTCTAAAGTGGCTGAGACTTTCATATCTCAAGTTGTGAGGTATGTATTTTCTTTTTGGTCAGTATCCTTTCAACAGATACTGACATAGCATTATGAGATAGAAGGGTACTTCAAATGCTTTTCCCAAAGTTTGATCCATTATTTTTAATTTTGGGACATAATGTTCCTCAATCATGCAAATATTAATAGTTTTTACTTTGCTTTATTATCATCTCTATAATCTTAAACTTTGACTAATCCCATCAATTTCTAAAAGTTGAAAAGAATGTTGAACTACTTTGTTTATGTTTCTGATTATTTTATTCATCTAACTGTTAGACATTTTCCACATTAGGATTCATCTAACTGTTAGAAAATAAACTGTATGTTTTAACAAAATTAGTTAATAAAAATAAATTTGAAATTTAAATTTAATTTACCGATATTAATAATTTAGAATTATAATTAGTGGGGAGATAAAATAAATTTATTTTAATAAATAATAATAAGTTTTAGTGACAGACAATACCGTAGGAATATATTAATTTTTTATTTATATTTATCTAGTGTTTAGTGACAGACCAAACCGTAGGAATAGATAAATTCTTTATTTATATTTATTAAATGTTTCGTGACAGCCATTATTGTAGGTAGAAATCCAAAAATGTAGTGACAGTTCTCAAAACATGTAGTGACAGTCTTCAAAGCATAGCAACCCGTCCCCTTAAAGTTGACATTTGACCCGGGTGTCACTCAAAGTATTATTGAGTTTTACCTACAGTTTTTAACTTTTAGTGACAAACTTTGTATGTCACCAGAAGTCAATTTTCTTATAGTGTTTTAATATGAAATGATAAAGAAATTCACACAATTGCAAAACTTGGGGTTTGAATTTAAAACACAATACACAATTTAATAATATTAGCATTTGACAATTACATTAGATTTTACGAATATCATTAAATCTCTTCTATTAATATGAATTTTATCTTTCAATAAATATTGTATTCTCACGAAACAACTTCTTATAAATAGCACTTTTAAGGATATACTTGTATTTTTCGAGATAATGATAAAAAAAGATTTGGTGTTGAGAGTCTATGAATTTTTCTAATTTAGTAGCATAAAAAATGTTATGCACAATATACCAATTATAACCGATGAGTAAGTTTTAATTGTATGTCATAATAAATCAAGGAATTGTAAAGGTACACTTTGGTATTCTAAGTATGAATATCAAAAGTAGCTTCCTCCTAAGCTACCCTGCATACTAAAAGGGAAACAACACTTGATTTTGAAGAAAAAAGAAAATTGCCAAATAAAAATAAATAAATAAATAAATTGATACATCTGGGGGGTAACAAAATAATTAGAAGCAATTAAAATGAAAAAAAAAATAGTAGAAGTAATTAATTTGTACGAAACACTCCAAACATTACCCATCTATCTATAATAACACATCAGGTAGAATTAATTTGTGGAATTAGTCAAAATGATTTTCTAATTAACTAAAAATTTGTTGAACGTACAAATTTTTATATTATTAACTTGGCATATGTTTGATTTTATTTTTGAAAAAAAACCATAATACATCTATCAAACAGCTATTAAATTATTATTACTTGGCCCAATTGATGAAATTTAAGAGATTCTTTGAAGAGTGACCATCATCTACTATGTTATCCAATGTAAATTCCTTTAGTTTCAATGACCTTTCTTTTATGTCTTCATCTCCAAGCAATTGTTCCACTTTCTTCCATATCTCTTCCTTTGATATAAATCCATTT
The DNA here is from genome assembly GCF_000331145.2 of Cicer arietinum. NCBI lineage: Eukaryota > Viridiplantae > Streptophyta > Magnoliopsida > Fabales > Fabaceae > Cicer > Cicer arietinum. The sequence continues at coordinate 4,546,384 of NC_021162.2, forward strand.
TCATCCTTAACTAATTCAAGTCCAACCTTCCACACATCACAAATATATGACTTGTTAATAAATTGATCCCCAGCAAATGGCCAACACAAAAAAGGTACACCACAATATACACCTTCAATGGTTGAATTCCAACCACAATGACTAATAAAACAAGATATAGCATAGTGGTTCAATATCTTCTTTTGTGATGCCCAACCAACAATCTTTCCTTGTGTTCCAAGAAACTCATTAGGGTATTCATAGTTTACTTTGTTGTCATTATTCGGACGAACGATCCAAAGAAAAGGCTTGTTAAGGAGATCAAGTCCTAAAGCTAGTTCATTAAATTGATTTTGATCCATTGCTACCAAACTACCAAAGGAAACATATATGACGGATCGAGGAGCTTGTTTATCTAACCAATCTATGCAAGTTGTGTCTTCTTGCCAAAATGAACTTTTGTTGCTATTATTTTCTATAAATGGGCCAAGTGGGAGGAACTTTGGTGATATGGAAAATGTTGCATGCTCAAGATTATAGGTTGTGTTGCAAAGCCACCATTGTCCTAATTTCATGGTTTGCATCTCTTGTGCAATATGATCAAATAAGATCTTATCATGGGCTCTCCATGGAAAGTTTGCAGTGTCTATCTTAGGCATATTTGAAGAGAGTTGAATTCCATGAATAATAAGCACCCATTTTGACAAAAAATGTGTCCCTAAATATAGTTTTTTTTTTTTTAATTATTAAATTTTTTTTTGTTTTTTTTTTTTCTTTTCAAATAAACTCCTAATTAATATTATTAAGTATTATAGAATATGAAAAGTTAAATATATAATGTATAAGTGCTAGGAGTAGTGACTAATGAGATACCAAGATCACAAAGGTGAAGTTATTGATGACAATTTCTCATGAATATTATTATATCAACCGAAGGTATATATATGTTACACTTGGCTTGATTCTCCTAGTTTCTTTTTAGTGAAATATTGATATTTGAGCAATGCTATTAATGTTCTATGGATACATGTGGTAGCTAAAAAATATGAGAAGATGGTAGAATCTTAAGTAGCACTGACACTTCGAATGGAAGATGTGTCTCGGTGTTTGACATTAACATGACATTGAAGTATTGATTATATTCAATTATTTTATTTTATCAAATTATTATTAGTGTTGATCTATTAGTGTCGTGTCTAATCTATATGTCAAGCTTTGTGCTACAATTTATTGACCATTCTGCTTATTCTAGCGTATTAATTTTTTTTAATTAGTAATTTTTACTCTTAAATTTTGGTACAAGAATTTGTAAAAAAAACTAAAGAAGACATGTTTTAAGCTACCCTAGTTTCTAAAAATGTCTCTATACACCTATTTTTGAAGAAAACATAAAGTCTCCAAATTATTTTACTTTTTTTGCTACAGCCAAACAAAACAACTAAAATTGATGCTTCTAGGTAACAAATAAGTGGAAGCAATTAAGATGAAAAAAAAGGAGTAGAAGCAAATTGTATCAAACATTCCAAACTTTACCCATATATAAACACATCAAAGAGATTTAATTTTTTGAATTAGTCTAAGTGATTCCCTAACTTCAACTTTTATTTTTAACACAAGTTTGTATTTTATTAACTTAGTGTATCTTTCATTCCATTTTTAAGGGAGTTGAAATTGATTTTATAGGTATAAAATTGACTTTTGAGGGAGTTGAAACTGATTTTATAGGTATAAAATTGATTTTTAACATATTCAACTATTTTCAAATATAATTAATTTTGACTTGAAGTTTGAATTGACAGTTTTTAACACTCATACATAAATATATTTGAAGATAAACAATTTTTAAGTTTAAAGAATAGATATTTTGTGTTAAAGATAATAAAATTATTTAAAGATAGTTGATATTAGTTAGTTTGTTAAGTCTCTATTAACTATATTTTTGTATTAGAGATAATAAAATTAGATAGAAGTAGTTAATAATATTTAATTTATTAAACTTCTACTAACTCTATATATATTCTTTTAGTATCTTTTTAATTATCAATATGAAATATTCTAACATCTCCTTATTTTTATAAATAACAATGAACAATAAAACTGGTATCCATGGGCTCGGGCTCAAGCCCAGGATTCCTCGTTGTGAATCTATTTCAAAAAAAAAAAAACAATGAACAATAAATAATTCTTACCTGCTGAATCCATGATTCCATCATCAATTAATTTAGGGATGCTATAACAATAAGCCAAAGAAGTAGCTGAAGCAGTCCAAAGAAGAACCCCTTTAATTCCCAAATTAAATCCAACTTCCAAGGCCCAACCCATATTAAAAGTGACAACAATACAAGATATTTTATTTTCAACATCTAAATCATTAACATCTTCTATAAGCTTAGGGAGCAAATTAGGCATGTTTCTTTTGATTGAGAAAATAACTTTCTTATGATCACTTCTGTTGTCTTCAGGTTCCAAACCATCTGGGAGTGTGACAAAGTTTATTGTTGTTGGTTGATCATTTTTGAGGTTGTCTTTAGAAATATTGTTGGTTCTTTTGTGGCTGAATTCTGTGTTGAGAAAAGTTATCTTGCAATTATTTTTGGCTAAAAGATTAGATAATTGCATAAGGGGATTCACATGTCCTGGGATTGGGTATGGAATAACAAGAAAGTGAGGGATACCCATTTGATTGAAAAATTATTTTCAGTGATTGAAAATGGAAGGTGCAAATGGGAGTGATTGTTACTTGTTATTTATATATTATATACAATATTGTAACATAGAGCCTCTTACACACTTCTCAATATAATCTCTTCTTTATTATTTTTTTAGTTATCAACACTTCTTTTTTTCTATATGGAAATGCTAGAATATACTTATTAGTTTTTCTTAAGAGGTATATTCTAGGAAATAAATGTCTATAAGAATGTTAATTTACGTCCACTTATTTTCTAAAATAGGTATTCTAACAACATGCTTTAAAAAAGTAAGTCGGTGAACATTAGTAAATATCTATTTATTTATATATTTATATAATATATAATTAAATAAATTTTTAGTCGATATGAAATTTCAACATTTCACATTTATATATTTTATTTTAGAGGTTGGATAGTTCAATTAGTTTGAACTAAAGCATTAAAGGAGAAAATAACACAAATTTAAACTCTCGTGAAGGAGAAAGTATTAACATAATAAGTCAACACTTGTTTTTAAATAGTTTTTTTTAGATATATCTACAATTTATAAAAAATTCTTCCACAAAAAATGAGCTCAAAGTGTGATTTATAACTTCATATTTTCATTAATTTTGTCTTTCAAATTTGTGTTTAGATCATTAATATTTAATTTATCTTAAATCAAACAACTTTAAATTTATATGAATAAAACTTTTATAATATTTTCTACATATTTATAATAAATTATTTAAATATTTAAAAGTTAAAAGATAATTAAATGTGTTTCCGTTAATCAAAACTAAATTTACACAAAAGATATTTTTGTATAAACTAAGAATTATACATATTTTTTAAAATCTTAAAACGAAAGATAAAATTTTATATCAAATAAAATTATATTTAATCCAACAATATATTACACACTTGTTATTATTTAAAAGATATGAGGAGAGCACTCTATCTTCTTACTCTAGAAGTTAAGACATGCACCGTAAGACACATTTTTGAATTGTCTTTTTCGTGGAGTTTCTTCCTTTTGTTTTATTCTACATAAGCCCATGTGGGTGGTGACTAGAGTGCAGAGACTTTTCTTATTTTATTTGTCCAAATACTATGTATTTAGACTATTTATTTGATGCGATTGTTTTGATTAAGATTACTTTTATTATGTGTTTGGTTTTGTGCGGTATTAAAAATTGGTTTTTGATTAATTGTTTTATAAAATTAATTTTATTAAAAGTGAGTTGAATATAAATATTTTATATTAGAATATATTTATGTAAAAGTAAAAATACACATATAGTCATTTAAATTTAATTTAGTTTATATTAATTTTTTATTTTAATTTCGACATCAATTAATTCAATTGAAAACTTTTGATTATTTAGAACTCTACAAAAGACTGCAACAATATGTTTCTCATACTAATTCTTCAAAAAACATTTATCAAATCTTATAAATGGTACATATTTCTTTATTTTCTCTACAACAATTTAAACACACATTTAACCTTGAAAACAAGGTAATAAATGTATATTCACATAATCAATATTTTTAACTTCCTTCACGTGCAAAGTAGCTATGGAGAGTCAACTTATTGCGATGTTTCCATTAGATCTTAACATTTCATGATAGTAATTTGAGATAATTTTCAAATTTAAAGGATTGCACACGTAATTTAATAATTCTTAAAGGTTAATGGTACAAACGAATGTAATTTAAAGGTCAATATCGAGAAAAAATAAACTTAAATGACTTAAGTAAAAATTGAGTTAAACATAAATAACTAAATGTGTAATTTTTTCCTTATGTAAAACTACGTTGATCAAATTAATGGGAGTTGGTTCTAGCGGAAAATGCTAGACTCTAACAACATAATGAGTGTACTTACATTTACTTACATTTAGCGTCTGACACATCTTAAATATGATTATCTTTGATGGAGGGAACTTATAAGAAATTAAACAAAGCTTAGTTGAACAACAAATTTAAGTGTAAAAATTATGTTCAAAGTCAAAAGTTACAAGTTTAAACTTCAAATAAGAATCATCTTAAGGTAAACTAAATTACAGTTGATAAAGACCAAGCATGTCAATATCAAATTTGATTATTCTAAAGTGAGAAATACTAAAGTAAAAAAATTAATAGTTGATATTATAACTATTTATGACTTGTCATGTATTTGTAGATTATATTCACCATTGATTTTAATCATCAATAGTTTATATAATCCACTTTATTGTCTAAAGTAAATTGTTCACTTTAGAAGAGTTTAATCTATTTCAATAAATAATTTATTCATAACATATTTTTTATTTGATTGTTGTTTCACTCCTGATTTTTTTTTATAAATATTTTTATTCTTTTATTATTAAAGGATACAACAATGATATATAGCCTCACTATTTTTGCTTAAAGCTAAAGCTCATTTTTGCATGTTACTTTTTTGCTTCACATAATAATTAATTCTTAGAGAGACTTTGATTTGGCCATTGTAAATGTCTTGAAAATTTTAAAAAAATATATAGATGGTTACAAAGAGGTCTTGATAATAAAGATTAAATAGAAGATGATATTAGGGAACCATCGAAGATTAGAAACAAGAAGAAAAATAGAGGAGATTTTAGTGCTTAGATGTGTATTAAAATGCAGCTGACTATTAGACATGTTTCATCTCATGTCCAACTATCAAGAGTTGCTTAAAAATATTTTCAAATCGTTGTTTTGTTTTTAATTTTGAGATTATGTTGCCGAGAGACGACAGAGATGTGAGACGAAAACCTACGGAAAAAATTAGGGTTTTATGGTTGTTCGATTATCGAAATGACTAACTGAGATATCCAAATACAAGGGAGGGAGAGAGTTCATGGATTGCCCTGTGATCTCGACGTTAGAGAGAGTTTTAACTTATTTCCATCGGTAACGATAGAGACGATAGGCACCAGAACGGCGCAACAAGAAACATTTGTGGCTATCGTGACATGTTGTACAAGTTTCATGATCCAAACACCATAACATGACACAATTTTGATCTGGTGATGCTATATTTTACACAAAAATATGATGGTTCTTTTGAACTATGATTGTCGAAGTATACAATGGAAGCATAAGATGTATCATTTTCAATAAGGTAGAGATTGTTAAGTTTGATTGAAATTGAATTATTTTGAAAATTGTCTCATATTGCCTATTATTTTAAAGAAATAGGAATACCGAGACTATACGTATGGGCTTGTTGTTTGTTACAAGATAAATCCCATGGAAACACTTTAAGCTTATATATGATTGTCTTATTTTCTCTTATATTTTTGTGCTAGAGTGTTGTGAGATGTATTTCAGGTATTTGCTTTAAACAATGTGGTTGTATAGGGGTCTAATGGATGTTTGAGAGAAGTCTAGGTGTTGTAAATAAATCATATAGTATTATTCTCTTATTACAATTAGACAATGGTTGTGGTTTTTTCTCTAGTTTTGAAGTTTCCAACTTATATTCTTATGCTTGATTTTATTTCTTTAATTTCTTTATGTTTTCTCCAACAATAAAGGTTACTTTATGAAGACAAATTTAATCATCTTATGTTTGCATTTGTTTAGTACCTAATGTTTTAGTCGCTCAGTCATTTAGAATGTCTTCTTCTTTTGGACTGAGCAAGCAAGTGTTGTGTCAATCTCATAGACTCATATTACATAAAGATAATCGAATCAATATGAATCGAATGGGTCAATTATATATGTGGTCTTAGTTGCTCATATGGTCTAGATATATTATCCTCGTGAATGGGCATTTCCCACTTCTTATATAAAGAGCATAATTTTCCCTAATCACGATATCTCGAAGTTCCAATTCATTTACTATATTATGCTTATACTAACTTTGACATCATAGTGCATTTGACAAGAACTTAACATCTCTCTTTGGAACAGAACCATCACCATCATTATCAACAAAAGAGCCACCTTCATCGGAGATTCACTACTATCAATCTCGCTTAATGTTAATCTATATTTTTATACGAGAATAACATTCATATTAACTTTTTTTCCTTATTAGTATTAACGTACACCAAAGATAATGTTACCAAAAAAAAAAACACATATAACACTTTTTTCATCCATTAAATAACACAAACTTGTTTTTTGAATGGAACATTTTACACCTCAATACAAGGTCATCAAACTAAAGAAGAAATGTACTAATGAAACTAATCAAATTAAATGATTAATACATATATAAAGGGATATGCGTATAACGAGTATAGAAATATTAAATTATTATTTTGAAATAGTGTTATTGATTATGTTTAACTATCATAAAAGAAAACACCACTTGACAAAATGATATAAATACTACTATAAACTCATGCATAATTGTGATGTCACGTGTTTGAATTCGAAACATGATGTCCAACTAGTGCAGTTCAATAGAACAAATATGTTTACAACTTAAAGAGAAATTAAAGACAAAAACCATCACTCATTCTAAATAGCTAAAAATATATTAGAAACAATATGATTAATTCACCCAACTAATAAACTTTTGGAGGTTGTTTGATGACTGACCACCTTCTACCATATTATTGATAGTCATTTCCTTTATTTTCAAACACATTTCTTTTATGTCATCATCATCAAGTACTTGTTCCACCTTCCTCTTTATCTCTTCCTTTGATATAAATCCATTTTCATCTTTTTCTAATGCAAGTCCATTCTTCCACACATCACATATATATGATTTATTAAGAAACTGGTCAGTTAAAAAAGGCCAACAAATAAATGGTACACCAGCATGTACACCTTCAATGGTAGAATTCCAACCACAATGACTAATGAAACAAGCAATAGCAGGGTGGTTCAATATCTTCTTTTGCGGCGCCCAACCAACAATCTTTCCTTGAGTTCCAAGAAACTCATCAGGGTATTCATAGCTTACTATGTTGTCATTATTCGGACGAACGATCCAAAGAAAAGGCTTGTTAAGGAGATCAAGTCCTAAAGCTAGTTCATTAAATTGGTTTTGGTCAATTACTGCCAAACTACCAAAGGAAACATATATGACAGATCGAGGTGCCTGTTTATCTAACCAATCTATGCAAGTTGTGTCTTCTTTCCAAAATGAACTTTTGTTATTGTTGTTATTTTCAATTAATGGGCCAATTGGTAGGAATTTTGGTGATATGGAAATTGAACCAGGCTCAAGATTATAAGAAGTGTTGCAAAGCCACCACTCTGCTAAATTTATAGTTTGCATCTCTTGTACAATATAATCAAAGAATATCTTATCTGCTCCATGCCATGGTAAGTTTGTTGTGTCTATCATTGGTATATCAGGGGAGATTTGAATTTCTTGTTGTTTGGTTGGATTTCCTGCAATGCCAGAAGTAAATCATGATAGCCTCAATGTTAATATCTACAAGAGTTAGCAATTAACTTTTTAACCATTTTATTGGTGTGGAATATTTAATGACTTTACTATCTTTTAATATCTGGCTGAAAATTTGAATAAGAAACTAACTGGCTGAAAATTTTAACTAACTAGTTTCATGCATATGGTATTATAGTCCAAATCTCTAATAGTGAAATTTGGGGTATTTAATATTTAAGAATAGTAAATAATTATAGAAAAAACTTAGGTGCATTTTCTTAAGTGTTATTCATATAAATCTTAACATAATTAAAATATACATTTTGTGATTATAATAAATTTTGAAAAAAATATGAATTTAATAAAATCATAATTGATTAAGTTAAGAAAAGTGCATAAGAAAATATACACAAATTTTGTCCAATAATAATTACCTTCAGAATCAATAATCTCATCCTCGATCAGTCTAGGTATGCAAACAGCACATGCCAAAGAAGTTGCAGACGCTGGACATAGTAAAGCACCTTTGATTCCCAATTTATGACCCACTTCCAAAGCCCAACCCATATTAAATGTAACAACAATACAATTGATCTTATTATTATTATCGACTTCCAAAGCATTAATATCTTCTATAAGCTTTGAAAGTTTATTTGGCATGGTACTTTTAATTGATAACATAACTTTCTTTATATCACTTCTATCATCTTTAGATTCCAATCCATCTGGGAGTGTCACCACTTTTATTTTGTCGTTTTGATAATCGTCAGTGTTCGATCGTTTATGGCTGAATTCAGTATGTAGAAAAGTGACCTTGCAACCATATTTAGTTAGAATTTGAGAGAATTGCATTAGGGGATTCACATGTCCTTGAACTGGAAATGGTATCGCAAGAAAATGAGGCAAAATGGCCATTTGTTGAATTGCAAGAAAAAAAAAATATTGATTTTGGTACTAAAAGAAGGGCTTGGGTGAAAATTAAGGTACTAAAAGAATGCTTATTTGTTGAATTGCAAGAGAAAAAAATATTGATTTTGGTGCTAAAAGAATGTTGGTATGCATTTTATAGTGGTGTGACAAGATGAAAAACTACGTACAAATCATAGTCATGGGTGATGGATTTGAAAATGTGTCCATGACTTTTCTAAAGGTAACTTTGATTTGTATGCCATACTTTAATATTTTGATTTTGATTTTGGTTGCGTCTTCAATTTTGTTTTGAAGTTTTGGATTCTAAAATATAAGTAAACGAAAACCTATTCCACCATCATGTTCCATACAAGACTGTTTGGCTGTAGAGAAACAATATGAAGTGGTTATTAAATTATGCCTATTAAATCGTGAAATGTTTTGCCTTTTAAATTCTGAAGTGGTTTTAAAAATATGTTTGTTATAGTTTTTTTTTTTTGTAAATAAATTGTTTTTTTATTAAAAAAAATCATTTTTAAAAAATACTTAATTATTTTCAAAAGTTTTTATCTGATTTTCATAGTTTTAAAAAAAACTAAAATTTGAAAAATATTTAAAAAATATTTGAAATGAGAAGTGGTTTTTAGTAGTTTAAAAAAAATTATTTTCATTAGACAAACAAACACAATAATTTTTATTTTATAAAAAATATCAAAAACTTGATATATGATTCATTAAATATCAAACAAAATTAAAAAATCTATAACAATATCAATAATTTTTGTGAGTCCTCAAGGAACAACACTTTCAAGGATTGAGATTTGTATTTCAAACACCACCATAAACTTCCTCATCAATCTATCTCCATTATTAGAAAATAACAAACTTGTCAGTCAACACAATATTATTCCAAAAATAACTTTCATCCACTAACAACCAATTAGAAATTCAAAATAATTCATTCGACACATATCCTTCAAGCTCAACTTCATCGTCATTCAATATCACCAAAGTTCTCTTAAGTTTTTACAAGGTTATTGTAATCATCACTCAAATCCTATAACAGACACATACTACTATAGGCTTGAAAATTTTCTAAATAAATTCACAGTATAAAATGCACATACAATTTTAGGGCTCTTCAAGGATTGTAATGAGACCAAGGTACAAGTGGGTTATTTGGGAAAGTAGACTTAGAATTAGGAAAACCGGTTAATCAGTTTAATTGCATATGACTTTGACAACTTATCAACAAGTAAACTAAAATAGGGTAGAAACCTGATTTTGATCACAAATATTTTTTTGGTACTCCACCTTTTGACATGAATGATGTATTAAGGATCACCAAATTTCTATTGAGTGGAATATTGGATCATCTTACTTTATGACATGAATGATGTTTTGAGGATCACTAAATTATTACTTAGTAAGATAACACATTTTTTCCAACAACTTTCTACTTTTGCTCCTCTTGTACCCCATCCAAAACTTAAAAAGTTGTTAATCATTGAGCATTCCCAAACTTAAAATTTTGTCAAGTCATAAAATCAAGATTTTACCTAACTCCGTGTATGATTTTAGGATAAAAATAAATAGTTTTTTGGTCATTGGCTTGAAATATAGCTATGTAACACAAAGATAAAGATTCAAACTCAAAAGGGCTAAGTAGCACAAAGATACAGATTCAAGCACAAACCATTTTGTCATCATAAAAATGGGGAAGATTTTTAGAACTAAGTTGGTTTGTAGAAATATGCCCATGGCCTGTTTTGATAAGCGTGACAAGCAAGTGACTGTTTCTACCTTTGATAAATCACATCAAAGGTTTGATCATCTGACTTTGAGTTACTATGTATACTCAACAGTAAACTTCAACGCTCTGAAGAAGTCAATGCTCTGATAAAAGTCAATGCTCTGATAAAAGTCAATGCTCTGATAAAAGTCAATGCTCTGATAAAAGTCAATGCTCCAAAGAAGACAACATTTATGCATCCTCTGATGAACATCCTAAATCTGCTACTAGTATGAATATCTTAAGACATGTTTTGACCATTGTATCCTCTATTTCCCAACGATTTTAAATAGGATATGCTAAATCAATTACAAGATCATATTTGGAAAGTTTCTATGGCAAATCAATTTTAAAAGATACGATATAAAATTTCATGAATTATGTTGATTTCTTGCAATCGGGACAACGGTCAGAAACCCTAATTGTTCTCTATAGAAGCACGTGTTCTCGTCAAAGACAACACAAGAAACACATATGTTATAAGCACATATGCACTTTTGCTTATTATCATTATGTTTTCCTTTAGAGTTGAGAAAAAGTTCTGAAGGAACAAATTTGTAAACATTCTCTGTGAAAGCTATTTCACAAAAAACCAAAACCTTTTGTTTGTAACCTAGCCCAGTAGTGGTTGTCTTCCCCAAAAACTTGATTGTACTAAGCTAGAAAATTGAGAAGATACAACACAGTTTGTGTGACTAGTCGGTGTTCAAGTGTAAGTTTGATATGTGATGAACTAGTGTATTGAATCATTCAAGATTGAAGGAATTGGATGTAGCTATCGTGTTGGTGATGATCCAAGATAAATTGATTGTATCTCTCTTCTCTATTTTCATTTAATTGCTCTGTTTTCTTTACTTTAGTATAGCCATACACAAAAGTTTTTAATCAAAAAACACAATTCACCTCATCCCCCACTTTTTCTTGTAATTGTCATTCTACAAATTGGTATCGGAGCTCAGTCTCAAAGATGAGAACTTAACCTTGTTTGAGTAAAGATCGATTTTTTATGGCTAACTGTGGTGAAGAAATTACAAATGGAAACGTTAACAGGTCTCCCCTGTTTGATAGAGATAAATTCAAGTATTGGAAAGACAAACTCAAAAGCTTTTATATCTTTCACGGTCCTGAACTCTGGGACATCGTCAAAGATGGCTATGAAGCTCCAAAAGATGTTGTTGGTGTTGAAATATCCATACATAATTTTGATGTTGACCAAAAGAAACAATACAAAATGCATCATAAAGTCAAAACCTTCATGATGAATGTCATCACCTTCAATGAGTTTGAAAAATGTTGCAATAAATAAACCGCTAAGAGTATCTTTGATGCTCTAGTTATTAGTTACGAAGGAAACAAACAAGTACATGAAGCCAAAGCTAATTTTCTCGTCAAAAAGTATGAACTCTTTCATATGGAAGAAGATTAAGACATTGAAAAAATAATTCTAGATTCCAAACTCTAGTTTCTGGACTATAGGTTCTCTAGAAGAGCTATACTACTACTGACCACGACAAAAATATTCTCAGAAGTCTTCCTAGTAAATGGATACCAAAGGTAATGGCTATTCAAGAGGTTAAGGATCTAAACAAACTGCCTCTTGAAGAGCTGATGAGTTCACTTAAATCCCATGAGATTGAACTAGTTGAAGATGAGCCCAAAAAGAGGTCAAAGTCTTTGGCTCTCAAATTCTAAGGATAGAATATGAATTATAAGGCTCTGCAAACAGCTAAAGACTCAAAGGAAAAAGAATGAAAAACCACATGAAAGATTTATATGACGAAGAGTTGTCCTTGATCTCAAGAAAAATCTAGTGCATGTGGAACAAAAGAAATATATCACTTCCTAAAAGATATTTCATACGATCTCAAAATAATGGAGAAATGAGTGAAAAACTAGACAAAAAGAAGTTCATCTACTATGAATGAAAAGCAATCAGGTCATTCCAAATCAAAATGTTCTAAACTTTAGAAAGGAAAAAATCATAGGAAAGACTTCAAGACTAAGAAGAAAGGTTTTATGGCTACTTGGGATGACTTTTATGAATCATCTTATGAAACCGAAGCACATGCAAACATGGCTCTAATAGTAAATACTCATTATGATTCTAATTCTGACTCTAAATCTACTGATGAAGAAATTAGGGTATTCTTTGACCTATCTCGTAGTGAACTCATAGATATGTTAAATGAGATTCTCAACAAAAATAATAAGGTTTCTTTAAAACTTAATTCTCCTAGAAAACCTCATGACATCTTAACAAACAAATGTAGTTCCCTTGAAAAAGATTTTGAAATAACCTTTCAAGAAATTTTTGCAAATGGCATAAACAGAAGTAAACAGGCTTATATGATCTATAGTGCAAGCAAAAACAATAAGCATATCATAGGCTTTGAAGAAATGACAAAAAGTTCTATACTCAACCCGATATTGTTTGTGTATACTGCCATAAGAAAGATCACAACATAATAACTTGTCATATGTTGAAAACATGGAAAAACAAGATATCTTTCAGAACTAACAAACCAGAATCCAACCAAATTTAGGTACCTAAAAATAAAATAATTTATCTTGAAGATATCCTTAGAAACAAAGTTGAAACATCATTAATGGTACCTGGAAAATGGATGCTCACGACACATGAGAGGAGAAAATTCTATGTTCCAAGACCTGACCCTCAAGATTGGAGGATTCGTATGATTTGGAGGTTATCAGAAGGGTAAGATCATTGGGCTCGACACAATAGGTAATTGTTTTCTTTCCTTTATTAAGAATGTTTTATTTGTAAAAGGAATAATGAATAATCTATTGAGCATAATTCAATTAAGAAAAAGTGGGTGTGATGTAGTTTTCCATGAAAAGTCTTGTAAGGCAATAAGTCAAACAGATGGATCCATACTATTTACTGGCCAAAAGAAAAGCAACATTTATAAAATAAATTTATCTGATTTAAACAAACAAGAAGTCAAGTGTCTTATGTTTGTAACTGAGGAATAGCTGATATGACACAAAAGATTAAGTATGAATGAGATTTTCTTTGTGAGGCATGTTAGAAAGGGAAACAAACAAAATTTTATTTTTCCTCTAAAAATCTTGTTTCCACCTCTAGACCATTTGAACTTTTACATATATATCTATTTCGCCCTGTAAACACTGCTTTTGTCAGTGTTATAAAGTATCAAATTGTTACTGTTGATGACTATTTCATATGGACATGGGTAAAGTTTCTAAAACACAACGATAAATCACATAAGTTATCACTACCTTCTGCAAACAAGTGCAAAATGAAAAGGGTTTCTGTATAACAACGATTCATAGTGATCATTGAGGTGAATTTGAAAATATGTTTTTTTGAAAAATTCTATGAAGAGAATGGTATTTTATATAATTTTTCCTCTCCTAAACACTCCAACAAAACATTATTGTAGAAAGGAAAAACAGACTTCTTTCAGAAATGACACGTACTATGATTCACAAAATGAACGTTTTCAATCATTTTTAGATAGAAGTAGTGAATATTGTATGTTATATTCATAATAGAATCTATATTAGACCTATTCTCAATAAGACTCCTTAAGAATTATGAAAATGAATAAATCCCAATATTTCATATTTTCATCAATTTGGTTGTATATGCTATATTTTGAACACCAAAGACAATCTTGGCAAGTTTGACTCACGATCTCAAAAGTGAATTTTTTTGGTACTCTAAAAGCTCTAAAGCCTATAGGTATACAACAATGAAACATTTATTGTTGAGGATTCAATCCATGTCAAGTTTGATGACAAAAAAACTTAACCATAAAAAGTCAAAGCTAGACGTAGACTCTGCAGATCTACAAATTTCAGAGAAACCAAATAAAACATAGGAATCCACAAAGTCAATCCCAAATGAATTATAAGATCCACCTCATAAGTCAGATCAAAAGTATCAAGAATCCAAAACTTGATGGAAATACAAGTCCTCGTATCCAGACTATTTGATCATAGGAAATGTAAATGATCCTTTGAACACCAGATTTGCTCTCAAGGAAATGTACATATTTGAATTGCTATCTGAAATTGAACTTACTTCCATAGATGAAGTTGTGTTAGATGATGGATCAATACTGACTATGCAAGAAGAGTTGAATCAATTCAAAAGAAATGATGTATGGGATCTCTTCCTGAAACCTAAAGAAATGAAGTTAATTTGAACCAAGTGGCTTTTCATAAACAAATTCAATGAGAAAGGTAAAGTGGTTAGAAACAAAGCTAGACTGGTAGCTCAAGGTTGTAGTCAACGTGAAGGTATTGATTACACCGAAACTTTTGTCCTTGTGACAAGGTTAGAGGCTATCAAACTTTTACATTCTTTTGTTGTATTTAATAAAATCACTCTATATCAAATGGATGTTAAAAAGGCTTTCTTAAATGGTTACATAAATGAGTAAGTGTATGTTAAAAACCCATCTAGCTTTGAGGATAATGAATTTCCATACCATGTCTTCAAACTAAATAAATCTTCGTACGACCTCAAACAAGCTCTAAGAGCTTTGTAGATAGACTAAACAATTTCTTTCTAAAAAATAATTTTGAAAGAGGTCATGTTGACACTACTTTATTTCAAAAACTATCTAAGAATGACTTTCTCATTATTCAGATATACATTGATGATATTATTTTTAGTTCTACAAACGGAAAGCTCTACCGAGAACTTTCTAAACTTATGTAGAATGAATTTGAGATGAGCATGATGAGAGAATTAAAATTCTTACAAGGAATTCAAATTTATCAAAACCCAAAGGTGTACTTATTCATTAGATCAAATACACACGAGAATTTCTTAAGAAGTTTCAAATGGATGATTGTAAGCCAATGTCCATACCTATGCATCCAACATGTTCTCTTGACAAATATCAGTCATGTAAAAAGGTATACAAAGGAATGATAGGTTCCCTCTTTTACTTAATTGCCTCTAGACCTGATATTATGTTTACTGTGTGTGTGTGCCAGATTTCAGTATGACCCTAAAGAATCTCATTTAACAGCTTTTAAGATGATCTTTAGATATCTGAAAGGCACTACTAACATTGGCATGTGTTGTAACCCTTTGAGTACAAGGTAATGGGTTTCTATTATGCTAATCATGATAGAGATAAGTTAGAAAGGAAGAGCCCTAGTGAACACTGTACATTCCTTGGTGACAATCTGATCTCTTAGTCAAACAAAAGACAAGACATTATTGCTCTGTCCACAACTATTGTAGATAGAAGTAAAGTATATCTTAGCAGATAGTTGCAGTACTCAACTATTGTAGATGAATCATCAACTACAAGATTTCAAAATTTATGATAGAAGATTTCTATCTTCTCTGATAACACTTTAGCCATATGTTTAACCCAAAAAAAATATTTTACATTCTAAAGCAAAGCATATAGAGATTAAACATTACTTTATAAGGGATTATATCTAGAATGGTATTTTAGACTTTAAATTTGTCGACACTCATCAGTCGTTTGATATTTTCGCAAAACCCCTTGTAAAGGAAAGATTTAGTCTTATAAAGAAACGTCTAAAGATTATGTTTATCAAAGAATAATGTTTAATCCTCCATATGCCTTATATCTGGTAAAATAGCATGAATGGTTAAAAATATGTTTGATCTGCCTCTAATGACATTGAATTTTTTTGTGCCTCGTTAATTTAAATTCAATTAATCTTGAATATAAATATTTTTTATTTTCGTAAGGTGTGATACCCAACAAGTGTCTCACGTGTGTGTCTTGTACTGCTTTTTTTATTAAAAAAATCTCAAGTGTTTTGGTTCTTAAACTTTTTATTACTCATATCTCTCACAACTCCCACACTTTCGTTATCAACTAATCGATTAACTTCCTACTCTGCCTAAATCTCTCCTTCTTCAATGGAGTCAAATTATTCCCCAATCCCTTCAAATATCTCATATGTTTCAATGCTTAAATGTAATTTGGAACAACTCGAGATTCTTCACGAATTGAAGGTTGATTTTGCAAACCTAGCTGCAAATGACTTTAACTTCATCGAGGACCTTGTTAAGGTAAGCTAGTTTGAATACTTTGGACGTCCTGAAAAATGAGTTTTGGAGGTTTGTTTATGCAAACACTGACGATGAGGTTTACAATATTATGATGGGTCTCCCTATCAAGATCACTCAACAATCCTAGCGGCCATCACAAGATGCCATCATGAAGGCATGATGCTCGAAAATGGATATGAGTCATGGATTGGCTCTTTCAAAATCAACAAAGAACTCTTTGAAGACCCCGTGAATTCCAAGTTTGTACACCTCAAACATATGTATCGAGTTCTTTTCCAAATTCTTATTGAGTATGTGGTTCCCAAAGGTGGATCGGTAGACCATGTGGGCAAAGACCATAAGCGTCTAATGTGGACCATGTTTTCAAATTTTCTCCTTCTAACACGAGCATTATTCTCAACAAGCTTTTTTAATAATTCAACTACTTTCTCCTCAAGATTCTCACAATGAACTTCAAATTTATCAAGTGAAGTTTGATTAGTCCTCAAGAATTCACCCAAAATATTTTTGAGGTGAGAGTTGTAATCAATTTTATGAACTTCATGCTCTTATTGCTCTATATTTGAAACGAAACCAGGTTCCTCACAATGGTCATTTTAATTATCCTCCCCACAAAAATAGCAACATGCATAAGGTTCATAATCGCCATTTTTATGTACTAGTCCATAAAAATCACATCTCATAGAAAATTGGCAGCAGCGCCAAAAACTTGAAAACTCTTTGGCAAGTGTACCAAATCATTCAAGTAATAATAGTGATAAACAAAAATTGTCTTCATAATAATTGTTATTAATTTAGTAACGCAACAAGGTCATAAACACTTAAGGTAATAAAAGGTTTATAGATGGTTGATAATTTTGAACAAACGTAAAAATTAATTAGAGAAACATACTTAGGGATTCAAATCACCTCTTTTTCACTATGTAATTATCGACTTACTATTTTAAAAATATAACTTATTTGATTACGTCGAACTACCAAACTATAATAAGACCAATTCATCAACTCAAAATCCATTTTTTTATAACTAATTTCTTATGTGACCAAACATTTCATAATTCTAGGGTGATCAAACATAGAAAGGCATTAAAAACAACAATAGATGAATAAACAAACATTTCATAATTGCATAAATATTATATAAAAACTAAAACTACATATATTCAAGGAGATTCATCTAATTCCTAATCAATGAGAAAGTTAGTTCATGATTAAGAATAGAGTAACAATGAATAAGATGAAATTACACATAAGAAAGATGAAATTAATCTTCACTTATTGCTTCCAAGAGTGTGACATTCAAGTTCCTAGCCACCAAAACATGCCTATATGATCTTCAATGCCATGTAGGTCATGACACTTACGAAATTTGAGTTTTAAGCTTAATTAGGGTCCAAAAATGTGTGTTAGTGCCATGCTAGCAAGTCTAGGCGCAATGCTCTCATCTGGGCAGAAAGAAGTGACATGAAAAGCATTTAGACACATGGGTGGGCGCAATGTTCTACGGTGTTGAATAAACACTTTTCTTCTTCCAAAATCATTATCCCTCTTGTTTGACTTACACTTTCACCCTTTTACATTTCAAATTAGATTTCAATATCTTCATGAAAATTGTAACTATGCATGTTAGATTTCATTTACAACAAATGTGAATATATTTGAACATCTACAGCTTCATATATAATTAATATATATATATATATATATATATTTGATTAGTAATTTGTCTCTTGAATTTCTTCTAAATAAAATATTGAAAAGCTGCTACAATGTTATTTAATTGAATATTCCCTGTGTCCCCAATTGAATATCCCCTCAGCACATTACTAATTTTTACTTATTAAAAATAAAAAGAAAAATATTATTTGGTACCATTGGAAAGAGATGTATATTGGTACCGCGAGATAAAAATAATCCAAAATTAAATTCACTTAAAATAAAATAAAGTTTGAAAAATATATGACATGAATTAAATGTTGTATAATATTCCCAACAAAACTCAGAGAGTACGAGTGTTCACCAAAATATAAAAATGAATGGTGTAAAAAGTTTTCCATAAAAAAATAGAGTTTTAAGTTGCAAAACTCATTCAACACTCAAAGATTGAAGAGTGGTTTACCTAATATTCTTACATATAAAAGAAGAGCTTCCAAGAGTTGGACCATCTGCAAAATTAAATCCATTTTGTCTCCAATATGTGGCTGATCTTTATTTTGTAAACGAAGCTAAAGAAAAAGACATTAAATTGAAGTAGAGTCACTTGCTAATTAAGTGAATGTATAAATCATACAACCATTATAGTTGCCAAGAATAACAAAAGCAAATAGAAGTTAGTAAACTCTACTAAGGATTGTACCCACACACAAAACTCTAACTAAGCATAAGTCAACATATAATGGTTTTGTTCTACTAACATTACCACTAGTATATTTGCTATAAATAAAAAAACAAAGAAGTGGCCAAAACATTTTAAATAACGATAAAATAAAATAAAATAATAAGAATAGAAAGGGCTCAATAAAAATGTTAAGCAGAAAATAATAGTTTGAAATTGGATATTGCTAATGTTAGATGGTTAAGTCCTTAAGTTTTAACTCAATGGAAAAAGTATCGATATTGTTAGACTGAACATTATGTTTTAAATATAAACTTGGATATCACAATTCTGCGTTAATTATTTATATTATATTTATCATCTCAACTATGAAAAAAAGTATGTTGAATAGTTAAGAGTGATTATATGTGTGAGTGACATGTTCAATTTATGCTGGAGAAAAGATCATGCTAATGTTGGATTTATGGTGGCGATGATAATGAGGGTTTTTTTTTATGTGATTGATAATGAATTCTTGAGATGTTGTAGCTAGAATAAGGATGCGTGTGGTTACTTAAAGAATGAGTGTTGAAGGGGATGGGCCTTTAGTTATGATGGGGTGGGTGGCAGGTGTTCGTTGTGTGTACCTCGGCAGTTAGGAGTGGGAATAGGTTAGGCCAGACAAGGCTTTGAAAGGTCTAAGTCTGGCCTACAATTAATTTTGTAGGCTTAAGTATGTCCTACGCTCCATCATAGGCTTTTTTTTTTTTGTCTGATCTAACCTTTTTAAAAGTCTGGTTCGGCCTGAAAGTCTATTTAAAAGTCGTATTCACATTAAAACATTTAAATGTTCTACTCATACCACATGATGCTCTCCATATACTAATATCAATGTACATATCTATATATATTAAACAAAAAATAATTTTTCTAACAAAATATTTTTTTAAAAATCTGAAACAAACATCCTTTAAACCCTAAAAAATAATTTTTGATTTCAAAGAATTTTTTTTTCTGAAACAAACGCACTCATTATTATCTCTCAAACAAATATGGAACGACTACTGAGTGATTGACTAATTGAATGACTACCGAATATAGAACAACTACCAAATATGGAACGGCTACTGAATATTAAATGACTAATGAGTGATTGCATAATTGATAGAATTTAAAATGAGAAATATTATTATTATTATAATAATAAAAAATTACATTAATAAATAATAAAATATATATAGGTCGGCCTGTCAGACCTAATAGGCTTTTTTATAAGCCTGACCTATTTAAATAAATAGACTTTAAAAATAGTCTGAGCCTAGCCTTTTTATTAAATAGGTCAGGTCAGGCCATAGGCCCCTGACGGACGGCCTAGTCTATTCTCATCCCTATCGGCAGTAGGTGTGGGGTGCATGAGTAAAAATAAGACTAGGCATGCTTCATCGTTTAGTAATATACGGTAAAAATGACATATTTGTTACATCTATATTTTTAAAAAATAATAATAATAAATATATCTCACATTGAAAAATATATTTTAAAATATTCTAATTTTGTAATCTTTAAAAATTAGTATTTGTTGAGATAAAATATATGTCAATGGTTTTAATGATAATAAAATTATTTAAAAGATTTAGATTTTGGTTAATGACTACTATGTGCTTTTGAGTGAATTCATATAAGAAAACAAGTAATAAATCATTAAGACAAAGAGGAGAAAAATCTTATTCAAATATGGAGGATTGAAATTCGAGAGAATGACCTCGTAAGAGGATGAAGCTTCAAAGTTTCAAAATACTCACTAAAACAAATGTTTTTTATTCATTAAAAGAAGGCAAAACAGTATTAAAGAATGAATAAATAAAGCATTTGAAATAAAGAAGTCAGAAGACAAAATGAATAGGTACGAGGACGGATTGTACTAGGATGGATCTATGGTCAATATCATTGAAAGCGACCCAACATACACTATATCTTTGAAATATCGTTTTAGAAAGTGTTTAAGAAAAGAAAAACATCATATTCATATCACTTTGTAATTTCCACGTGAGTTACACTTGGAAATAGTTGGAACTTGTAAGATACAAGGTTGTAAGCTTGGTGAGGCTAAAGCATAAACAACGTGTAATCAACCTCTGTGAGAGATTAATCAGTTTGATCATTAATAAAATCTCACAAGTGTGTGAAGACTGGACGTAGTCTTCATTGGGTGAACTAGTATAAGAGAAAAAGATCAAAAGAAAAAATGTCAAAAGCTAAGTATATTCCTGAAGGAGGATCATCCAACAGACCTCCTTATTTTGATGGCACATATTACTACCACTAGAAAGGTAAGATGGGACTATTTCTCATATCACAAGATAACAACATGTGGTTTGTGGTTGAAAGCAGGGATCACGTCATCAGAACCAACAACACAAATGCAACCTCCGACGAGAAACCTCAAGCACAATGGACGACTGATGAAAATGTTAAGGTACTCCTAAACTCTAAAGCTCATTTATTTCTAATGTGTGTTTTGAGCAAGGAAGAATATGATTGGAAGGCCACCTTCATTCTTCATCATCACCTTGCCTCTGATACGATCATACAGTTTGTAAGCATCTGTTGGATGATACCCTATCAAGATCATTGCTTCACTTTTGTCCTACAACTTTCTTCTCTTCTGGTCTAGTACATGTTTAAAACATAGAGCACCAAATGTTCTTAAATGCCCCACTACTAGCTTTCTTCCACTCCATACATTTTTTGGTACCTTCTCCTTTTTCTTTGTTGGACATTTATTCAGAATATAAACATCAGTTGATGCACCTTCTCCTTAGAACTTATGTGGCAGTCCCTTCTCTTTTATCATGCTTCTAGTCATGTTTATAATGATTTTATTTATCCTTTCAGCTAGGCCATTGTGTTGAGGTGTGTAGGGAGTTGTTACCTCATGTTCAATTCCATTCTTCATGCAAAAATCCTTAAATTCATATGAAGTATATTCTCCTCCTCCATCTGTCCTTAACACTTTGATAGATTCTCCACTTTGTTTCTCCATTTTAACCTTGAAGTTTTTGAATGTCTCTGATGCTTCATCTTTTGTTTTAATCAAATAAATCCACAACATTCTACTAAGTTCATCAACAAAAGTTATGAAATACTTATTACCTCCTAATGATGGTACGTTAAATGGTCCATATATGTCTATGAATCACCCCAAGAACGTTCTCTGCTCTTGCTTGCACCTGTGATTGAAAAGAGTTTCTTGATTGTTTTCCTGCCATACATAATTCACATACCTTCTCAGGGACATCAATCATAGAAATTCCACTCACCATCTTCTTGACTTCTAGCTGTTGCAAGCTTCTGAAGTTAAGCTGGCCAAATGCCACAACCAATTTCAATCAATTGAGCTTGCTGCCTTCAAACATTGAATATCAGCAGCTTGTATGTTGATGAAAAATGTTTTGTTCTTTGAAAGAGGAGCCTTGAGTATCATCTTCTGTCCATCATAAATTTCTAAGGCATCGTTCTTCATGATCACCTAAAACCCTTTTTGAATCAGTTGTCCAATGCTCAGCAAATTGCTCTTCACTCTTGGCACATACAGTACATTTTCAATCATTATTGTCTTTCAATTTCTTCTTTTAATCACCATGTTGATATCTCCCTCAGCTTCCATGGTTCTATCATCAGCAAATGTCTTTAGATTCTTCAATCGCACACACAACATAATCGAACCTGGGATACAACGATCTCAATATCTTTTCACTTAGTTTCTTTTCAGTAAGCTTTTCACCACCGCTAGCCATTTGATTTGTGATACTCCTCAATCTTGATATCAGATCTAAAACCTTCTCTTGTTCCTCCATCTGTAACAATTCAAATTGTTTTTGTAAGATCTGCAATTTCACTTTCTTGACCTTTCCTCTAGAATAACACTTCTCCAAAATGTTTCATGCTTCTTTTGCACTTCTTGCATCATAAATTTTGTCAATGTTGGCAGTGTCAAGACATTGATGAAGAATGAAGGTGTCCTTCAAATATTTCTTCTTGTTTTCTTTAAAATTCAACATCTGCTCCTCTGTTGGATTGGCTCCCAGATCTTCAAAACATTTCTCTATGATTTCCAACACTTCTTGAAATCCAAACAATGCTCGAATCTGCACTCTCCATCTATCCCAATCTTTTCCATCAAAATGTGGCTGGAAAATTTCTATTGTTTGCACTTAAACTCATTCTCATTATACTCGTGTTTGATCCTCACACTTCATTCGTGTTTATCTTCACACTTCACACGTGTTTTTCACTGGGATCAAAACCGTACTCTGGATAACTAAAAAATAATTAAATACATCTAAATATGTATGTTATTAAAATACTATTTAAAAAACAAATGAATGCACGTTAACAACTCCTACATATATTTACTAGAATATACACTACTTTTTAGAAGTATATTAGCAAGTTATAATTAAAAATTTGTTGAATACACCCTAAAGTGCATGTGGCTAAAATACTCTCATTAAATGAGTGAGTATATTCTAACATTCACCTTTGAATTATTTTTGTTTTTAATATATTTATTATATTTGGTGATGTTTTTCATATCTATTTATTAATTAAAAATAGACATATGCGAGTGTTTAGAGAGGTCTGATCAAACAATAAGATATCAAATTAATATTGCAAAAAACTACTACAAAAACGAACAAAATAACAATCAACGGGGTGCTAGCTTCTTTTTATTGAAGATGGCAATGCACATGAAAATATGAGTTCTTTTGTTTATGTACCTTACTACAGAAGTATATGACAATATAAATCAACACTGCTGGTGACAATTTCAATTTGCTTATCATATTGTTGGCTAAAATTCTGCAAATTGTTCCTTCCATGAATGTGCAATATCGAATCCACTTTCAATTTCCATCACAGAAAAGTGCCATGTCTGAATAGTTTTACACTCATGTCCATCATAGTGCAGTATTTTGTGATTACTTTTAAGTTGCGGTTACAATGTAAATTTATGTGGACGTATCGTGACTTGTCATCGGATGTCAGTATAAAATAGCAAACACCGCCAATATAAATAGTTTTACATTGATATCCAATTAGAGTATAGTATTTGGTGGTTATTTTTAAGTTGCAGTTACAAAGTAAATTTATGTAAACTTATCGTGACTTCTCATTGGACGTCGGTGTAAAACTATTTTACACCGATGGTATATGTCTTTTAAACACTGAAACTATTGTCTCAACCAAACTTGGTAGTCTGATCCTTTGTCAACAAACTTCTGCCAGCTCCCATCCAAACGGTTCTCCTTAGAGGGATTCCAATCAAACTGCCCAAGCTTCATTACTAGTGCGTCGCCAATTTGAGCTACGTAACCTTCGTTGTTTGCATGGTATATCTTGATTGAGCTCCGACAATGGATCCCAGCCCGTTTCCGCGCCTCAATCAACTCAGTTATTACATCATGGATGCCAAAATCATAGAAATGGTCATAAAATATAACAGGCTGCACAAAATTGAAAAAAAAAAAAAAGGCTAAGTATAGGGCCTGGCTTGGAGATTCGACAAGTTGTTAAAACAAATTTGATTCCTTGGTCATTGCAAACAAAAAACTGCACTGTTTAGGTGACCACAAATACGGATCATTTTTAAAGGAAAACCGTATTGAGCTTCCTTAAACAATGATGACTGTATCAAGAAGGTATTAGATGTTAATCCATTCAAAACTTACTGTTCCGGGATGAGTCAAGATATATGCATATCCCTGCATGAGCTTATCTCGTGGGAACGGCCAGTGGCCCTGAAAATAAAATGAATATGAAGTGTTAAATCCATTTTCTTCATTCTCTAATCTACCAAGGCCAGGTTGTAACTTGAAAACTAAACGTAGTAGCAGTATATGCCATAATGCAATGGCTCACAACTTTAGAATCAGTGGAAAGAATACAAATGAAAACTCAAACCACAACTATAAATAAGTTAAAGCAATATTGACGAAGAAACAATGATATCTGTAATACCTGAAAAGTTTTTGGGTTACCAATCAAATTGCATTATATGATTTTGAAATCAGAATATAATTAGTGAATTAAGAATCTAGGATTATGATTAATCACTTAGTTTACCTAGTCAATTATATAAATGGAAATTCTGGTGCAATGAAGTGATGAACCTCATCAACTAGAGCCAATCACAGGATTTGAAACAGAAACCTCACACTTGGCTCAAGTCAATAAACACAAAACGAAACAGGCTACATCATAAATGCATACCAAACCTTCAAAGACTAAGACTGGTGTGTAATTAAGTTTTTTTGGTAGACACATCTTCTGACAGTATCCAAAGCAAGTTATACAAGGTGATACTCTGACATAAATTCCACATAATCACCAATGTTTTCTATTTAATGCATCATATTTTGACAGAACGAATCAGATTACATACTTGTGTGGACCCTGTATCGTGGTTCTCAATGAATGTGACAGCACGAGACGGCCACCATCCCATAACTCCTGTTGGTTTCCCTTGAGGATCTATCATTCTCCAATATTCATTGTGCAGAGCAGAATGAAGTATCCCCTGGAAAAAGGGTAAGCAATAGAATATCAATCTTTAGAATGCAGCAAGATAATATTAAATACTAACATACTTTTTTTCTGGTCTTACTCCCCTATCTCCTCCTCTTCGCATAAAAGAAATCAAAACTTGGTTTATGAGAATTTCAAAACAAGAAAAACAAGCAGTAAAACAATAGATATACCGACAATTGTAACATCAAAGTATGGAAACTCCATGGCGTCAAGTTTTTCCTCTGAACAACAGTTTTAATAGGATTAACACAAATAATATGTTTCAAGTTTGTAAACTTTTAAAATATCTTTCCAGTGCAGATCTAACTCAGATACTTCAGCCCAATTCATATTTCCATTGTAAGACAGCTACTTTCTGGGCGAATAACTTGTTTGAGATTTTTCTTTTTGGAATATATTGGGTACATCTTCTCATTTTGAACCAAATCTTTGTGATACATTTTAAAGATTTTGGCCCAAAATAAGCCAGCTTAGATTGTGAGGGTGTGTCTGCAGTGCATGCAGTTATTTGGTTTATAGGATAAAGTTGTGTCTGTTGTTTTTCCCTGGTGCTATGTAGCTGTTGCAGAGGAATTGCTGATATATGATATCAAGAGAGATAGAAGAACCTCATGAGCTCTTATTAAATCAATCTAGACCTGATTAAATAAATTTTTTCATGACTGGGTTAGACATGACTAGGAAACTTCATTAAAGTCTCTTAAAAGTACCTTTGTTGTGATATCAAATGCAGATGAAGTACCACCAGTTGCATTGATCCAGTTAACTATCCGTTGCCGATGAGCATCTATTTGTTTACAAATGTCAACATATAAGACAAAAATATAGAAATTGGATACAGTTTGATTTTTATATTAATTATCCTCTCTAATTAAGATTTGAATGATCCTTCTTAAAAACTAACTTTCTTGTACTTCTAAATTAATTGCACTGTACATCACATTATCACCTGGAAACATTTTAAAAGCTATACTGATAAATTCATTTGTGTATGTGAACTTACGGTAATTTGAAATCAGCATGTACACTACAAAATTTATAAACACAACTCAAACTCTACTTTTCTCAATACATTAAGGATAACTGAGTCTACAAGCAGTAAATAATAACCTTGGTTGTAACACAAACTTCCATGTTCATAAGCCAAGCTGTCCCAGTATTCTCCAATGGCAAATACAGGATTTGATGTTTCAATATATTCTTTAACATATGTGCCGGAGAAGCCTCTGTTCGAAGCAAATAAAAAATTTCCATTAAAATCAGCTAAGGAACAAAAAGAACAATAACATCGTCCAAAATTCCAATTGATTAAATTTAAAATGAAAATCCATAACATGCAAACAGAGACCACTGAAACATTTCAGATGTTAGGCTTTTTTTAACATATTATCTATATGTTTGAAAAAGTACGACATCTACTAAACAACATTGATATGAGATAGGAAGATAAGGCTTTTTATTAACAATTTCATTATTTATTTTTCTCTAAATAAAAAAACTATTTCATTATTTAGCTTCAACCTTTTCATTATGCAACTTAACAAAGTTCCAAAGAAAAGTATTATTTTCTTCGTCTAAGAGTATGCTGAATATTCTTGCAAACTCTATTTTAGCATTTTTCCAATGACTAGTACTTGTAAAAGAACGACTTCAGCTAAAGCTTAAGCTATTATGCAACTCACATGAATGACCATTTGTCTTGTAGTAAAAATAAATAAATAAAATATATACTGACATCAAAGACTAATTCAATTTGTTAAACTGAAAATTTAGTTAACAGCAGAAAGGATTGAACTCTAGACTACTTAGTTTATTTATTTCTTTCTCACACTACATTGATTCAGTGGCTGTAGAGGAATCGACCCCTGTCAGCTGCATGATAGTTAGCAAAGCCAAATTTGCTTTCATCAAGCAATATACACTAAAAATATTGACTTATATTTTCATTTACTAGAGAAATTATAATGACTAGAGAAACTTATTATGATTTTATGGGTAAAGAAATTGTCATAAGCTCCCATATACTTTATCATGAATAATATTACTTTACAAAGTCAAGCCGCCATCCATCAAAACCTATATCATTGCGAAGCCAGTTCAACCATTCCTTGATATCTTTCCGCACAAAATCCTGAGAATGATCAATATTTGGTGCAGCATGGAAGATATCCCCTATATATAACATTATAAAGAGTCTGTAAATAAGGAGAACCCAAAATAATTGATGTAATAGCTAATATAGCATTGTATTTTTCCATACTGTGGAAAACAGGTGTCACGTTTTTTACTTCCATCTAGGGGAAATATGACAAAAGTGGAACATACTGTTTTTGACTTTTTGGGACCATGTCAATCTTGGTCCACAAGAGGCAAACAAACAAACTTACAGAAGGCACTGGTTAAGAATACTTGGATATTTTTTTGATGAAAAGTGCAATATTTAATGCATGGGTAACTTAAAAAGCTATACCTTCTTATGAATACTTTATTTTTTATAATTTTGATTCCTTACCTGACGCCCTCAGGGCATTGGTCAGCATTTACCTTCATTTAATTAGGATTTGTGTTTTGGGTTCTTAACAAATTGTTTCATTTGAAATGAAAGGAAACAGCCTCAAAAATTCTCCAATGTAAATTACTTATTAAAAGGGCAAGATTGAAATAGCATGTCTCCCTATGTGTATATAAATATACCACTGGAAGGATTTCCACGCCCCTGAAAATTTGGATCATCGCATACAATTGCTTCAGGTCCCCATGCTAGCTTGCCACCAAAAATGTTCCAAACACCATTTGGACTCTGAAACAAGTACAAGTTGTTATTCTTAATTTCGGCAATAGCCATATAATAGCACATATTATGAAATGCACCTCTTAAAGAGATTGACTCAACTTTTAGTTTTCATATGCTATGGTTTAATATTTAAAGTAAATGATACCATGAATCCAAGATCAAAGCAATTATAGGAGAACCGGCACCTATAATTAATAAACTTCTGCAAATCTTAGTATGAAGCAAATGCAGAGGTTAATGCTTTCAGAGAAGTCTCTTACCTTCAGTTTTAATGTTGTTCTTAGCAATGAAATGTTAATTCAATGCACATAACTGAATTAGACAAATGATTAACAGGTAGCATCAAATTCTCCGATGTCAAGGAGTGGGCTTATCTAAAGCTTAATTTATTAGGGTGAAATACTAGAAAGAGTAATGTGAGCAATGCATTCTTTCCAACACACTACATTATTGGGTGAAATTCATGTAAATCCCACTAATTATGTGGTTGTCATTTCCTACTTGGTGGGACCCATTTCCGTAATGGTGGGACCGTCATAACATCACACAATAATAATGTGTTGCTTTCATTTCTCATACGAGGCATAGTTTTATATCTCTATCACATCTAACATAAAAGTCATTATTTGAACTGGAAGCGTGGAGCTGTGGAAAACATCCAGTCCCCCTATAGTGCTATACCTGTGCCGAAATTTTTTCTATGGCTTAAATAACTTAGTCCCTATGATATAAGGAAGGATCCTTTGGTTTTGGTCATCTTAATTGTTTCTTTACAGTTTGAGTCCCTATATGACAAATTATTTAGTCTCTAACATCAAGATTCTCCTATTAACTGATGAGGTACCTATCAGAAATCCACCTCATCTTGATATGTGGCAGTGAATTAATATATATTTTTTCTGTAAGATGACACAAGCAGCCTAAGTTTGACGCAATTAAACAGGCTAGAGGCAGACCACAATTAAGGCAGAATTTCCAACGCTCTGCGAACAACCATAATATTCTCAAACCTTAAACCCTCAATCAATGACCCAAGAACAGATGTAATTCACAGAAAAAATAAACAAGAATCCAGACTAAATAGTTTACCTGTTTATGTGCGCATCGATGATTAAGTACAACATCTCCCAAGGCCTATTTAGAAAATAAACATCTTACAACAATTACAACCATATATTAAAAGAATATGTATGCACAAAAAGTCAAACAGTTACAAGAGGCGTATAGTAACAATTTGTCCCACAGAAATATTTTAACTATTTAAATACATTTATGCAACAGGGAAACTGATAAGAAAAATACATATAAATGAAATCAAGTCATCAAAAAGAATTCCTTACAGCATTCTGCACTAACTGGTAGTTTGCTTCTTTTTTACACATAAGAAAAATGTACTTAATTACTACCTTTTAGTCTCATAAAATCAATGTCATTTCAAGTAACCATGACGTATCCACACAATTTATTATAAGTATTTAATTGAGATCTTGAATACTTCAAATTCTTTCAACCACCTAATTATTTAAAATAATGACTTCAGTTAATTCTGTATCTAGTCATATCAGTTTTCTTATTTGTAATTCAAACAACACAATCTAAAAGAGAATATTTTACTTATCCACAGATGAAACGTAAATTTATGTTTTACATTATTTAAGAAGAAAAAGAAACAAGTTAATTTTGGACCTCCTAAAGCCATAAAGTTTGAGATTGTTGTAAAATTTGAAGAAATTAATTGCTTGAAATACATCTTTCGATATTCATTTTGGTATGTCAATAACCAGCACAACATACCAGCAGATCATGAGAATGCATTTCCTCTATACAATATTTAAGTTCTTCCACAGAACCATAGGATGAATTCAAGTTGTAAAGATCAGAAGGCATGTAACCTGCATATAGTTTACATTGTTCATGAATACATACCACAGGTGAATCATATATTAGATAATAAATAAACTATTTTGACATTGAATTGAAGAAGGTTCCCTCAGGAAGAAAATTAAAAAACACCACGTTGTCAGCTCTCTTGTGAAGAGAATGAAGTTTGCAAAGGCATTTATCCTTAAATCAGAAATTGTAAGATTAATCTTACATTTAGTTTTAATTTATAGAAGTTATTCAACACACAAAACTTTCAGTTCTCAGCAAACAATGGATCTGTGCAATGGGCATATCTTAGATTATGTATATTATCTTTGCCCCTTTTTTCTCAAAAAGTTAACATAAAAACAATGAAATACAAATTGAAAATTCTTTGGATATTCTATTCAATGCAATGACAACTTTTGTTAGTTCAATTGCACTAGCGAGTATAAGGTAGCCATACCATGCATTACTTCAAAGATGGCTAGATACGAGTATACTACATAAAGTAATATAGAGAACTAGATGAGCTTGCAACCCGTGGAACAAATTTTAAGATATGAGAAGGAATAGTAGTTAGCAGCTAACTGTTAGCTGATCCATGTAACCAAGTGAGAAAAGACTCGACTGTTGTTGATAAGAAGGGATAGTAGTAAAGTTAGTTGAACAAATTTTATAGGAAAGACCTGAATGTCTTGTTGATGATCTAAACAATTGAAGAGAAAAAAAAGTAGTAACATTGAAAGCTAAAAACACTGTACTTAGTTCAATTGAAGCATACAATCATGTATACTTAGTTCAATTGATGCGAATGTTTATGTTTTTATACAGATAAGCTAAAATTTACTGTTGTGCTTGATAGGGTTATGTATTTGCTTTTGATGGTAAGGGGAAAATGACTACAATACTGATAGATCACTGCAAATTAAGAGGAATGAGGCCTAAAGAGTGGGGCCCACTCAACCAAGTCACACACATTCAGTTTGTAGAATGATTGATGGAGGGAATAAAAGCTAGTAACAATGTCTCTTATTCTACTGATATTCCATTAAAGAGGGGAAGTGGGAAAGACATTCAATTTCAAGAAGAATGAACGAAAGGAATAAAAGCTAATTAATATCATTTATTTTATGTTATAAGAAGGAGGGAATAGGAAGAGGGGAAGATATTCAGAAAATATTCTAAGAAACAATTAGGGGAATTCTTTCTCTGATTAGGAGCAATTCTGCTCTGGTTTAGGAGTTCTTAGAACTCTGGTTTATTTCTTTTTCTGCATTTTCATATTTCCAGTATTGTAAGAGCTTCAGAGTTCGTCAATTCTAGTCAATAAAATTATGTTTTCTATCATTGGTCCAACCTGTCGGATAGAGAGAGAAGCTAGCGAAACCGAATGCCACCGAAAATGTCCGACAAGGTTGAGGCTTTGGAGATAAGAATGGCTAAGATGGAAGGTTCAATGCGTCAAACCTTGGATGAATTTCGTCATGCCATTTTGACAGAGTTTGCAAAACTGTTGAATCGGCCTACACCTGGGATATCGCAAATAACCGGCCAATTACAGAATACAAGATGGCAGGGAAGAAGGTGGAGCTGCCGTCATTTGATGGTGACGATCCAGTGGGGTGGATCACGC
This sequence comes from Cicer arietinum, assembly GCF_000331145.2. Lineage (NCBI taxonomy): Eukaryota > Viridiplantae > Streptophyta > Magnoliopsida > Fabales > Fabaceae > Cicer > Cicer arietinum. The sequence goes on from NC_021162.2 coordinate 4,578,351, forward strand.
GAGTAGAGACATATTTTGAGGTACAGGGAATATCTGAAGAAGTGAAGGTTCGTTTGGCGAAAATTAGCATGGAGAGAGCAACCATTCATTGGTTTAATCTTCTATGTGAAACGGAGGATGCTCTCACATGGTTGAAGTTGAAGGAAGCGCTGATTGAGAGATATGAAGGAAGAAAGAGCGATAATCCAGATAATCCATTCGAAGAATTGAAAGATCTTCAACAAATTGGAGATGTGGAAGAGTACATTTCAGATTTCGAATATTTCTCTTCCCAGGTTAAGCGTCTCCCCAAAGAACAATACCTTGGGTATTTTTTGGGTGGCCTCCAACTAGAGGTACGTTTGCAAGTAAGGACCTTCAATCCTAAGACACGTGTGGAGGCAGTGAAATTGGCTCGTGGTGTTGAAACAGAGTTACGGGGCATGTTGAATTACAGAGGAAGCGGAGGTGGAGGTCGTTCGCGAAACTGGAAGGGGGGAAGAGAAGGAAGTAATGGGTCTGGACTGGATTTTTTTTCAGGCCCAAACAAGGGAAATGCAAGTCCTGGGGGAACCCAATCCAGAAATACTCTAACTGGGTCAAATCCTAACCCGGAATTAAGCATGCAAGGAGGCAACCTTGATCAGTACCAAACACGAACAAATGGCAATGAAGAGCGACGGGGGAACCACGAAAATCGCAATCGGAGAACTAAGCATCTTTCATATCCTGAATTAATGGATCGTAAGGCGCGAGGCCTCTGTTTTCGATGTGGGGAAAAGTTCCATCCTCTTCATCAGTGTGCTGAAAAACAGTTGCGTTTCGAAATTCGGAGATGATGAAGTGACGGACGAGGCCGGTGAAGTCCTAGCTATCGAATTGAAGGAAGGGGAGGAAAACGTTGCACTAAGATGCAACTTTGCAGTGCTATTCAGAATAGCAGAGGAAGGCAGAGCTCGAAATTGGTTCCCTTTTTCTCTGCGTTTGGAAGGTATCGTGAAGGGCATGCCGGTCACGTGAAGGGCATGCCGGTCACGATGATGGTGGACACTGGTGCTACTCACAGTTTTGTGACTCCTCAAATGGCTGCAATTCTGCAGCTTCCACTTCCAATAGAACAATCCCAGTTACGAAAGCAAAATTTGGAAACGGTTCTCGTGTGGCCATAACAGAGAAGTGTGGGAATTTTGACATTCAAATTGGAAGGTTCCAGACCACGGTTGAAGCTTACATAGTGAAATTACAAGGTGAGGACATGATTTTGGGAGTGGCTTGGCTGCATAAGCTAGGCAAGGTGTTATTTGATTGGGAAGAAATGACAATTTGCTTGGACTGGAAGGGGAAAACTGTGAAGCTCCAGTGTCAAAATCCGGAGAATTTGAGAATCAATCCAGAAAAAGAACTTAATGTTGTTACCACGAATATACTAAAGCCAAAAAAAATCATAACATGGGAAGGGAATAAGGAAACCATCAGTTGGGAACCTGGAAGTCTGCTACAGAATCAATCTTTTAATGTTAGCCTTGAGGGCAAGGCTCATTTTGAAGCGGATGGCAATGATAGAACACTGCAAATTAAGATGAATGAGGCCCAAAGAGTGGGGCCCACTCAACCAAGTCACACACTTCACACACATTCAGTTTCTAGAATGATTGATGGAGGGAATAAAAGCTAGTAACAATGTCTCTTATTCTACTAATATTCCATTAAAGAGGGGAAGTGGGAAAGACATTTAGTTTCAAGAAGAATGAATGAAAGGAATAAAAGCTAATTAATAATGTCATTTATTTTATGTTATAAGAAGGAGGGAATAGGAAGAGGGAAAGATATTCAGAAAATATTCTAAGAAACAATTAGGGAAATTATTTCTCTGGTTAGGAGCAATTCTGCTCTGGTTTAGGAGTTCTTAGAACTTTGGTTTATTTCTTTTTCTGCATTTTCATATTTCCAGCATTGTAAGAGCTTCAGAGCTCATCAATTCTAGTCAATAAAATTCTGTTTTCTATCAAATACTGTCAGCGACATTTTAATTTTTATATCAAGCAAACACACAATCTGTATTCATAATATGACTGCACAATCATATGTATACGTATCATTTGGTTTCCATATAAATATATCCACAACTAAAAAATGGGCAAAATGAAATTGACTGTATTTTATGACTTGCAGGGTGCCTGTCTTATTCCCATTAAATATATAGTTAAGAAAATTGATTTGAAGATTTATAAGTATTACAAAACAGTGAGCTCAGAAAATAAAAGAAAGCAAAAATAAGTGGGGCAAAGTCTGTTAGGATCCTTTCTTTGAGCAAGAAAGAATTCTTAGAATAATGGTGTAAAACAGACTCAAATGAATTAACATAAAGATTGTAAGCAAATGAAGTAAGAGAAGATACGAAAGGTTGAAAATGAAGAAGATATCCTCGCACACAAGGCTACCTCAAAGAAGATAACCTTGCACACAAGGCTACCTCAAAGGTTGAAAATGAAGAAGATAACCTTGCACACAAGCCTCTCTAGTCACAAAACTTAATTCTTCAAAGCTATCCTTTCCCACTACCAATTTAGGGCTATTTAAAGACTTTCTAAGATTACCAAAATAACAACCACTAAACAAACTCGCCAACTTCCCAACTAACTCTAATTATTCTATATCCTAACAGAATCTGAGACTGAACTTCGATTTAATCATGTGAAGTTCAAAAAAGTATTTTCTAATACAAAAGCTAAACTATATGTAACACACCCAATGCATTGAAATGGGGATGCAACAGCCTTTCAGTTCAGTCACTACGATTGAATGTCTGTTGTGACAAACTGTAACAACATACACTAACAGCAGATAACAGGATTGCTACAGCTCACAGATAACACTCTAATAACAGTGCAACAGTAACCAAAGTTTCCTAACAATGATGGACTAAGCACTGGTATTATTATGCCTCGTAGAAAAAAGAAAGCAGGTCAAACCTTGAGCGGAAACAGATTCTGTTGGTGGTGGCAGCCACACTGCTGTCACCCCACATTTAGATAAATCAGCAGTTTTAGATGCCAACTCCGTGTACCAGCTCCTTCTCCAGCTCTCCCAGTTAAAACCTTGAAACTTGAGGGGGGGAAAAACATCAAAGCTAAGTCAAATTTTCTTTTCCTCTTTTAATTGTGCCTTGCCAATATAAGAGGTAAATACATGAAATTGATAATGCATATGACAAATACTTGTAATATCAACAGTTAATGAACACCAGTAGACATAATCATGCAAATAATACAATGCATATCTTATAATGAAATACTACTAGATGAAATGAATGGTAAATTAGTTCGATAAAATTAGCATACAGTGCAAAAACTCTAAATTGCTTCAGTGTTTCTGCATGCACAGTACAGCATTTGATTGTCTGGTGTATAAATTCAAAATGCGATTATTGCATAATCTAACATACTTTTTATTGTCACAGAAATACTTTGTTTCTAGTCTGAGGAGAATCCACAGATGTCAAGTACAAGCCACCAAGCTTGGAACCTCTAGAGATGAATGGGACACAGTTCACCAAGAACATGGTCAAATAAGAAAACCAACAACATTATTTTCTTGACTGAATGCAAGCCCAAATTTTAAGCTACAACATTCTATTAGAAGTAAAACTTGAAAAACCAAATACTCAGGCATTACACAACGTCATAGTCTGGACCACAAGAGCAATTATATTAAAGTAGCATACAGCGCATTTAACAAACTTGAATACATAAGATCAGCAGCAGGCCATGCATCTTAATGTCAACCAATCACGCTAATAAATAATTGTCAGAAAATAGGGTTTGATGCCCTTTTTGCCTTGATATTTCTCGGTATAAATAATCGTTACAACATTTATATCTAATAATTACAAATTAAGAGGATCAAATCAAATCCTGATTTGTCTAACTAATTTTAGAAAAACTGATAAATATAATTATACATTATTATTTATTTCCTGATTCACATCCCCCCTCAAATTGATGCGGCTGGTCAAGAAGCATCAATTTGCTAACTAGAAACTGATGGCGCGGGCGAGGAACAGCTTTGGTAAGAATGTCTGCAACTTGAAACTGAGTATTGATGTGAGGAATGGATATAATCTGATTATCATAGGCCTCACGGATAGAGTGACAATCTACTTCAATATGTTTGGTGCGCTCATGAAAAACAGGATTTGCAACAATTTGAATAGCACTTGTATTGTCGGCATAGAGAGACGTCGGCTCTGTTTGAGGGAATCCAAGTTCAGCCAAAAGACCACGAAGCCAAATTATCTCAGAACAAGCAGTAGACATAGCACGATATTCTGATTCTGTAGAGGATTTAGAGACTCTTGCTTGTTTCTTACTTTTCCATGATATCAGTGAAGAACCGAGAAACATGCACCAACCGGTGACTGATCGCCGAGTGTCGGGACACCCTGCCCAATCAGCATCACTATAGGCAATCAATTTGGGAATTGTGCCAATGGGAAAGAAGAGACCTCGTTGAGAGGTACCTAGCAAATAGCGAATTATGCGACGAACTGCTGCCAAGTGAAGGTGGCGAGGAGAGTGCATGAACTGACTTACTTGTTGAACAGCAAATGATATGTCAGGACGAGTAATTGTCAAATAATTAAGACTACCCACAAGTTGTCGATACAATAAGGGATCCGACAATAGATCACCCTCATCGCGGTGATATTTCACATTA
>NC_021162.2:4583566-4599715 GCF_000331145.2 Cicer arietinum
CGAGTAATTGTCCAATAATTAAGACTACCCACAAGTTGTCGATACAATAAGGGATCCGACAATAGATCACCCTCATCGCGGTGATATTTCACATTAACCTCAAGAGGAGTATCTACCGGATTAGCTGATTGTAGGCCCGCCATAGAAATAAGGTCTGTCGCATACTTATGTTGATGAAGAAATATACCCTTTGAGGTAGAATGAACCTCAAGGCCAAGGAAATACTGCAAGTTTCCAAGATCTTTCATATGAAATGCAGTTTGCAATTGATGTTTAAGTTCTTGGATAGATGCCTGGTCAGATCCAGTAATAACCATATCATCAACATAAAGGAGGAGTAGAACAATGCCTGTAGATGTGCGATGAATAAATAAAGAGGAGTCATGTTGACTCTGAATGAAGGAGAAACCAAGTAAAGTGGAACGAAATTTCTCATACCATGCTCTAGGTGCTTGTTTCAAACCATATAAAGAGCGTTTGAGCTTGCACACACCATGAGATGAAGAAAATAGACCTTGAGGAGGAGTCATATAAATATCTTCAGTGAGATCACCGTGAAGAAATGCATTCTTCACATCCATTTGATAAAGAGTCCACCCATTAGAAGCAGCTATAGAGAGTACAGTGCGAACAGTTGTCATTTTGGCTACCGGTGCAAATGTCTCATCATAATCAATTCCATATTCCTGTTTGTTTCCTAAGGCAACCAATCGAGCCTTGTACCGATTCAAGGACCCATCAGAATTCAATTTAATAGAATACACCCGTTTACAGCCTATGGGTTTGATATGAGGAGGACAAGAGACAATATCCCATGTGAAATTCTCTTGAAGAGCCTGAAGTTCCTCATTCATTGCTTTTATCCAGCGCACATCTTTAACAGCCTGTGAGTAACAAGTAGGAATAGATATGCTAGAGAGAGATGCAGACAAAGAAGCATGTGAGGAATTATACCTGTCTGGTGAATATCTATCGGGTGCACGAGACGCTCTGCTAGAACGTCGTGGTGCAACCGCAACAGGATCAGGTGGCGGATCAGGGTCGAGAAGGGGGGTTATAACCTGTTGTTTGTGTTTTCTAACATATACATTTCCTGGTTTAAAACGTTCTATAGATTGAGGCATAGTAGAAAAATTGGGAAGAATAGCAATATCATTCATGGCATGAGAAAGACAGTGAAACATAAATTGATTATCAAAAAATGTTACGTTCCTAGAAATGCGAAAGCGCTGGTTAGAAACATCATAACACACAAAACCCTTATGAGAGTTACTATACCCCATAAATGCGCATTGAGCAGATTGCGCTCCAAGTTTATGTCTTTCAAATGGAGGTAGGTGAACAAAACACACACATCCAAAAGTATGTAAATCACTATAATCAGGCTGAATTTTAAAAAGACGAAAAAAAGGGGAGTCAAGATCAATAACTGTAGAAGGAAGACGATTAATCAGGAAGACAGCTGTGGAAAGAGCCTCCACCCAAAATCGAGATGGTACAGAAGCTTGAAGAAGTAAGGTGCGCGTTACATCAAGCAAATGACGATTCTTACGTTCTGCCATTCCATTTTGTTGGGGGGTATTTGGACATGATCGTTGAGACAAAATACCTTTTTGCTGAAGATACTCCTGAAACTCATGAGACATATACTCACCACCAGAGTCAGAGCGAAAAATTTTAACACTTGTTTGAAATTGAGTTTCAACATATGTTAGAAATTTCTTAAACATAGAAAACACTTCAGATTTGAACCGAAGAAAATATATCCAAGTAAAACGACTGTAATCATCAATAAATGTGACAAAATATTTATAGTGAGCATGAGAAGTTACAGGAGACAGTCCCCATACATCACTATGAATCATCTCAAAACACGTGGAAGCACGATGAGCACTAGACGGAAAAGGAAGTGTTTTACTTTTAGCCAATTTGCAAACAGAACATGGCACAGAGGCATTAGAAACAACATTTTTATTTCCCAATAAACCAGTTTTAACTAAATGAGACAACACATTAGAGTTTGGATGACCCAATTTTCTATGCCAATCCTCATAAGAATTCAAAACACTATTACAAGCAAGAGATAAATGATTGAAAATAAATTGAAGTGGAAACAATCTTCCCACTTTAGGCCCCTTCGCGATCACCTTCCCCGACACCTGCTCCTGCACAAGACAACCATCACGAGAAAAATTAACATTACAATTGTTGTCCACCAATTGTCCAACAGACAATAAATTGGAAGCAAGTCCAGGTGATACAAGCACATCCCGAAAATCAGAGTTGATATCACCAACATTAGTGATAGAAATAGTATTACCATCAGCAATTTGAATTTTCTGATTACCATGATAAGAATGTAAATTGTGCAAGAATTTAGAAGAACCCGTCATGTGATTGGATGCACCAGAATCAAGAAACCATGGATTCGAAACATTAGAAGACTTACCCTGAATTCCCAAGGCTGAAAGAGCAGAAAGTACCATTTGTTGAATCATTTCGGGCTGTAGAGCACCACCATTAGAGGCACTAGGAATGGAAGGACCAATTGCAGAGCTCTTAGTGGCATGGAATGCCTGCACAGAATGTTGTGTTGGTCGTGGAGGGCGCGTGGGACAATCAGAGATAATATGACCGTGCTTCTTGCAATAATTACAAAATTTCATATTACAACTACGAGCGACATGTCCAAACTGTTTACACGAGAAACATTGGACTTGTCGCATATCACGACCTTTACCTCGGCTTTGAGCAGCATATGCAACAGGTTCAGAAGTGACAACATCATGAGACATGGTTCCTTGAGTAAAGAGACGTTGTTCCTCTCGGAGAAGTTCACCAACACATGTATCCAAAGAAGGAACAGGATTTCTGTTCAGCAAAGCACCTCTAACAACCTCAAATTCTGGACGAAGTTTCATGAGAAATTGATCCCGCTTGCTAGTGTCGTACACAGCTTGGACATCCGCGAGAGAAGTCTTGGGAACCGCAGCAAATAGAATAGCAGAGTGTTCTGTCCATAAATTCAAAAATTCAGAATAATATTCTTGAATTGACAAATTACCTTGTTTGTAGTTGGCTAACTCTAGCTCCAAATGAAAACGTTTGGCCGTATTGTCTTGGTTGTAGATACGCTTCAAATAGTTCCACATTTCTTGAGCAGTTGAAAAAGAGCGCAAATTATTGATCATATGAGGATCAATAGTATTGAGAATCCAAGAAATAATCTGAGCATCTTTGATTTCCCACGCATCTAAGGCAGTTTTCTCTATCGGTGCCTTCGAAACCCCATCAAGGTGACTCCATAATCCTTTTCCTTTAACATACATTTTGAATTGAAATTCCCAAGCAGCGTAATTCTTGCCAGTAAAACGGACACAAAAGTTGTCTCTTTCTTTTTCAGAAGAGTCATGCTATTGTACTAAAAAAATAATGATGACAGCAGTACAAAAACAGAGCAGGAGCAGAGAAACAGGGCAGCAATACAGAAGAAGAGAAACAGGGCAGGAGCAGCAACACAAAAACAGAGCAGGAGCAGCAACGCAGAAACAGAGCATCAACAGAGAGACATGCTCACAACGAGAGGCAGACGAAATCACGATGACAATCGACCAAGCAGCAGCAACGAGTAACACGCTCAAGCAAGGACAACCCAAAAACGAATCAAGAATCACGATCTCAGCCGCAGCAGCGAGTAACGCACGAAACCAATAGTCGGACAAGGATCTATGAACAACGACGATGAGGATACGCTAGAGGGACTCGGAGACAAACAAGAACCAAGAGCAGCAAAGACGAGTGCGAGATTTCGAGAGCGACTTAGTGGTGTGTCGCTGAATAAACCCCACGATAAACTAGAATCTCACAGGTTTGATCGAACCTGCTGATACCATGTCAGAAAATAGGGTTTGATGCCCTTTTTGCCTTGATATTTCTCGGTATAAATAATCGTTACAACATTTATATCTAATAATTACAAATTAAGAGGATCAAATCAAATCCTGATTTGTCTAACTAATTTTAGAAAAACTGATAAATATAATTACACATTATTATTTATTTCCTGATTCACAATAATAACATCCCATGCACTTAGAAAGTAAACTACAAGCAAAAGGTAAAATCATGAACAGCATTTAGTGCTCTGTGCTCATAAATAAATAGTTCATAATAAGAGGTTAAAATTTTCACCGGCATTTCAAAAAATATACACAATCATTTCAGAAGAGGGATCACCAACCTATAAATGTTTCAAAAAAAATCAGATGCAAAACACAATACAAAATTAGTTGGACAAGAGAATACTTTAATTGGAATAACCATAAGAGTTGCATAACAAAAGTGGGAGAAAAGTACATTCTAATTAATCATATGATATAAGCAACTTAATATGTATTTAGAGCGCTATGCATTTACACACAATTGGTTAATTTATTGGGTAAGTAGATACTAACCACAATCTCTCGTCCTGTTCCTGTTCCAGGCTCTGCATTTATGACAAATTTTACATGCGAGAGGCGGGCCATGTTAACAAAATAAATCTTCAAGAAGAAGTTTTAAAATTTAATTTCAAATAACGTAGACACATCACATGACCTATTAATTTTTTTTCGGGGGCTCTCTCCCACTGAATAGTCTTCCGTTGAAGAGCACGCTCTAACGCCTTCCGCTTTCTCTCAATTGTTTCTCTTTCAAAAACATGTTCAATTAAAGTGTCCCCTTCCTTTGGCTTTTCTCGAGCAATAGACCATACTTCATCAGCTTTAGGCAACTCCAAGGATCTGAACTTTGATGTCAATGCTTCAGCTACATCAGTCTTTCTTGGTGGAAATTTGGGAATGACAGCTGTAATCCTTCTTGCCATCCACTGAGGTATCTCTCTACGAGGACCGTCACTCAGTAGTTTCCATTTTTGAGAATCAACATCTGTCAAAAGGTCTATCCTCCCACCATTAACAACATAGATTGAATCTTCATCTTGTTTTCTTTCTTTCATAAGCAATGATTCAGCCATTTCAGCTCTCTGCCTCCACATCTTCAAAGCATCTTCTGATGCCATTAACGACCTCTGTAGTGCTTCACATCTTCTGAGGTAGGCATTATCTTTACTAAGGACAACTTCTTTGGAAGCTTCAATAGTAGCCTTTATGTTTTTCAAATCAGTCTTTAAAGCCTTGGAAATTGCCTTCGTCTTGTCCGCCGCATCTTTTCTCATTCTTTCCAATAATGACTTCATCTCCTCCTCTTGCTGTAGAGTGGTTTTCCTGCTTGACTCTTGAAGATCAAGTAAAGCTTTCTCTGCATCAATGGCTCTTTGTTCAAATGCCTTTTGTTGTTGTTTGGTGTGCTCCGATTCTATGATCAGTCTAGAGACCTCATTTCTTGCAATGATCAACTGAGATTCTATATCACTTACCATTCTTTGTAACTTGATATTTTCTTCCTGGACAGAGGCAATTTCCATAAATGGAGATGTGTCGTCTATAAATATTTTCATGGCATCTTTTGCATGTTCACCTGCTTCTTCAGCCACAACTAGAGCCCTTTCTATAGCATATTTTGATTTCTCCACAATGGATGATATTGTACCCTCAGTTGCATCCATGATTTTCTTTTCAATCAGATAAGCTGCTTCAGCAGCCGTGGTTTCAGCAGATGAAATTCTGAGTTGAGCATCTTGTAGTATATGAGAAGTTGCCTGCTGGAAAGCAGCCTCTGCTAATTTTTCAACCTGCACTGCAAGATCAACAGCATCTTGTTTGGCAAGAACCAGCTTAGATTGCAGGGCAAACTTCTCTTCAACAGATTCCTCCAGATTTTTCTGGAAAAGGGATTTGGCAGCCTCTAGCTCTGCTATAGCTACTTCTTTGTCATGTAAAATGGCAGCAATGAATTCCTGTTTTTTAGCCTCAGAACGCGCAAGTTCTTCAAGCAATTGATCTCGCTCTTTCTCTATAGCCTCCTGTGTGTCTTGTGCTTCTGAAAGAGCTTTCTTGGCTGCCATTAATTCATCTTCTTTTCTCATAACTTCATTTTTCCCCGAATAACCATCTTGATCAACAACTATATCTGTAAACATATCATCACCATTCTGTCACAGAAATAGAAGAAATATAGGTCACTTGCCCATTATTTCAAATCCTAACCTTATGTCATTTGTGTCTATGTAGCATTTCATCATTTAAAGACACGGTTTGTCATCCTTTTGAAGCTCAGTTATTCAAAATGATGTTAATCCAATACAAAATATGCAAACATCTAATTTACATTTTTAAATGAGAGCTAGAGCTGATTGTATGAACTGAACAGATGTATCTAGATATTTCCTAGAGGTAAAAGATGAAACTTAATAAAAAAATCTTGGTCAAAATACTTACAAATAAATATTTGTTTGATTTGAGAAAACGTCTTCTATTTTCATTTTCTACCTTAACTTTTAATCCCAAATATCACCTTGTTTCCTGTTTTCATAAACATGTACGTGAAACAGTTGGAAAAATTTATTTTCACCATTTCAATGCAAATAATTAAAAAGGAAAAAGTAAAAAAAGAAATTTTTTCACTGTCTCTGTAAAAATCTTTAAAAACAACAAATAAAGTAAAAACAAAGTGGCATGTTGGCAATTACAAGTAAAAAACAAAAATGTTTTCTCAAATCAAACATGCCCTAAACTACTCAAAAAGTTAAATAGTATTCAGAGAGTAGCTAATGAGTAACCACTCAATGGCTCATGTGGTCAATTGTTCCAAGAGTAGAAAATTCACCAAGAACTCCTTTTGTGTGATTGTTAGGCCTCAACTATACATACAACTAGGCCCTAAATTTGGACTGTGCGCATGAGGAAATAAGGATAAACCAGCTATACAGGACTAACTAGTAATTAGTACATGGCTGTAATCAATATTTTTTTATTCTATCGTTTCATAAGATGTTATTATATTACCTTTGTTGAATTCCAAATTGTGGCTGAGAATAAGTCATTTATTGACCGATTATTCTGTAATTAATTTATTATATTATATAGGACAGCTGTAGTGAATATCAAGGGACTTGTAAAGTTAATCCCTCCTATCTAATTCTAATTTATTTATTAAACTAGGAATGTTGTACTTAAACCAAAATTGTAATCATTTTGATTCAAGAAATGAAAAGATCATTTCCTCAATAATTCATAACCTTGTTAGCATTTCTTCTGTTGGATATCTCCTGTTATCTAGTTAATTGTATAGGCTCTTCATTGGGGGTTACCTAGCAGTCTGCCGGATGGATTTTTATGTTTTATTTGAACAGAGAACACTTACTCTATAATAAAATTACATATAAATGAAATTGTTGAAAATAAAATAACATTATGTAAATAAATAGAATACTTGTAAGTGTTCATATCATTATGTAGAATATCTATAAGTATTTCTATCATTGTGTGTATTTATTACTTATAGTTTATATAAAGAACTCTCGCTGTGTAGTTGAAACACACGGGTTTTTCAATATGTCTCTAAATATTCTTTTCTCATTCAATATGATATCTAGAACCTATTGACAGGCAACCCTAATTTTTAACTACCCGGAGATCGCGGTGAAATTTTTTTTTTCTTTTTCGAAAAACCGTGTTTTGAACTCCGGCTTCCCTCTTTCCTGTGTTGTTGTGATCATGTTTTCCCATTCCTTCCCAGCCAACCACGCCCTGTCGTCACCGACGCCGCTCTCTGACGATTTTTCCGGCGAACGACCACTCCAGCAGTGTCGTCCACTCCAGATCGATCCACCCCTCAACGCACGTCGTCAGCAACCTTCTCACACGCCCAAACATTCCATGCGCGTCAAATTCATGCGCCATACCTGTCACCGCGCGTGATAGCGTGTCTGGAAATTGCTTACGACGCTGCCTCTCTCTTTGCACTCGCCTCAGCCTTCTTTTTCCATATTTGCCTTGAGTTTTCAGTTTCGAGTCACGGATATACGCGTTCCAGTTCAAACAACCCCTGTTTTCAACGTTTAGACGCGTTTTTCTAGTACTCTCTATCGACCATGGCGTCTTTGTCTGCTACTGAAACAAAGAGCATTTTTACTTATTACATCACGTCTTTTTCCCTGTAGAAAAATTGAATGGATCAAAATATGAAGGTCAAGGTTACGAGGACCATCTCACTAAAAATCCTAAAAAGGTGGCTGCAGCTGAAACTTCAAAATGGAAGCAGATTGATGCTCAGTTGTGCAATGTCATTAAGTCTACACTTCATCCAGACGTTAGACCGATTTTCCGTCTAAATTTCACGTGTGAATCGGTTTGAAGTCAAGCAAAGGCACTCTACACTAATGACACTCAATGACTCTATAGAGTTTGTCACCGCTTGTTGAATATCGTTACTCCGCAGACGATAGATGGTTCTATTTCTGCATATCTTGGCAACATTTATAGTACACTTCATGATTTTAATGAGTTTCTCCCTTCTGCTGCAAGTAATTCAGTTGAACAAAAGAAGGAGTTGGATCAACGCAGCACCTTCGTCATGTTTCTTGCACTTTATGCCTTGTCACAGGAGTACTCTACAACTCGTGATCAAATTTTAGGTTTTGTTAATGTTCTGAATAAGTCTATTGCCTCAACAATCCTGCTTCGAGTACTAGCTGAACCCTCTATTACTTCAGCTCCGGGTGACACTGCTGCCCTTGAATCTCTGGGACATAATCAGAGTCGCTCTCACGGAGGACCATCCAACTCTAAACCTTGTCCCAAATGTGAACATTGTAATCGACTTGGACACACAATTGATCGTTGTTGAAAGTTGCATAGTAAGCCTCCGCATTCGATAAATGCAACTCAGCTTGATCCTTCTGCCACTATTCAGACTACACCTTTTCTGCAGGGCTCCCTGGCAAGTTATGAAGATTTCCTCCAATGAATTCAAAGATCCGAACTCTGGTTCTACTACTTCGGTTGCACACGCTAGTAATTCATTTGTTCACCTCTCTCACTCATCTTCTCTCGACTCTTAGGTTTTTGATTCTGGTGCGTCTGATCATGTCACTGGTAATAAAAGTCTCTTCTTTTCTCTCTCTACATCTGGTTTTTTATCTACTATAACTTTTGCCAATGGCTCCCAAATCTGGTCCCAAGGGGTTGGCACTGTCCAAATTATCCCTTCTATTTCAGCTGCATATGTTCTCTATGTACTTGGATGCCCTTTTAATTTACTTTCTGTTAGTCGATTAACTCGATCCCATGATTGTATTATTACTTTTGCTAATGGCAATGTTACCTTGCAGGACCGGAGTTTGAGACGGACGATTGGCGTCGGATGTGAGTCTCAAGGCCTCTATTACCTTTCTTTATCATCCAAAATGTGTTCTGCCACAGATTCCCCTCATACTATTCATACTCAGCTAGGACACCCAAGTTTTGCCAAACTTCAAAAGTTGGTGTCAAGTTTGTCTAAGTTGTCAACTTTACATTATGAGTCGTATTAGTCAGGGAAACACACTCGTAGTCATTTTCCTGATCGAGTCAATAAAAGGGTTTCATCCCCTTTTGCTTTAGTTCACTTTGAAGTTTGGGGTCTTTCTTGCACTGTGTCTACTTTAGAGTCTAAGTATTTTGTTACTTTTATTGATGATTATTCTCGTTGTACGTGGTTATTTTTAATGAAAAATAGATCTAAACTATTTTTTAATTTTGAGAAATTTTATCAAGAAATTAAAACTCAATTCGGTGTTCCAATGGTATTCTTCACCAAACGTCATGTCCTCATACACCCCAAGCGAATAGGGTAGCCGAACGCAAAAATCGGCATCTCATTTAAACAACCCAAACCTTACTTCTCCATGGTAACGTTTCATTCCGTTTTTTGGGAGATGTGGTCTTAACGGCATGCTACCTTATCAATCGCATGTCCTCTTCTGTCCTTAATGGCAATATCTCTCATTCGTTCCTCTTTCCCCATACTCCTCTTCACCCACTACCTTCTCGTGTCTTTGGGTCCACGTGTTTTGTTCACAATTCATCTCCTGACCACGACAAATTGTCAGCTCGATCACTCAAGTGTGTCTTTCTCGGATACCAACGATCCCAAAAGGACTATCATTGTTATTCTTCTGCACTACATCGACACGTTACATCAGCTGATGTTACCTTTTTCGAGTTTGTACCATGTTTTGAACCGACCCATGTAGCTACTAAGCTCCATCATGACATTAATCTCGAACCTCCTCAGGTAGTTATCCCTATTATGCTCACTCTTGTTCTTCTCAAACCCGTCAAGTCTGTCCCCCCAACTCCCCGACCACTACAAACATATCATCGTCGTCGCCACCCTCTGTTGTGCCTTTTCTTATTCCCATTGCAGACTCTCCTCCAACGCCACCACCGGATATGGCCTTGCCACTTGAGCATGATCTTCCCATTGCTCTTCGTAAGGATATTTGCACAACATGTAATACATCTCCTCATTATATTGATTTGTGTTATCATCGTTTTTCTCCTTTGCATTACACTTATTTGTCTTCTTTGTCTTTTGTTTCTATTCCTAAATCTTCAGGTGAAGCATTATCCCACCTAAGTGGAGGGAAGCAATGCTTGATGAGATATGTGTTCTCCAAAGCAGTGGTACTTGGGAAATGGTCCCTTTACCTCATGGGATGTCTTTGGTAGGTTGTCGTTGGCTCTATGTGGTGAAGGTTGGCCCTGATGGTAAGATTGATCGATTTAATGCTCATTTGGTGGTCAAGGGATATACTCAAATTTTTGGGTTAGATTACAGTGATACCTTCTCAACTTTGCCAGAATGGCGTGTGTTAGACTGTTTTTCTCCATTGCAGCAATTCAACATTGACCTCTCCATCAATTTGACATTAAAAATGTCTTTTTGCACGGTGATCTTGAAGAGGAAGTTTATATGGAGCAACCACCAAGGTTTGTTGCTCTAGGGAGTCTTCCACCATGGTTTGTTGGCTACACAGGTCCCTTTATGGTCTTAAACAGTCTCCTAGAGCTTGGTTTGGCAGGTTCAGCACGGTAGTACAAGAGTTTGGTATGATTCGTATTGAAGTCGATTACTTTGTATTTTATCGTCACTTAACCCAAAGGTGCATCTATCTTATTACTTATATGAATGACATTGGCATAACTAGTAGTGATCAGCAAGGAATACTCCAGTTGAAACAACATCTTTCAAATCAACTTCAGAATAAAGACCTCGGTAAACTCTGTTATTTTTTTAGTATTGAGGTAGCCCAATCCAAGGATGACCTTGTAATTTCACAAAGGAAATATGCTATGGATATTATTGAAGAAACAGGTCTATCAAATGACAAGTCAATTGATACTTCTATGGATCCTGTAAAATATGTTTTTTGTGTTTCTTGTATCTCTAATGGGATCACACACCTTCTTATTTATAATGATGCTGCAATAATTACATTCAATGCCTAGGAAATTATATTGACTAGGACTACTAACAGTTTGCCTAAGATGTTGCACAATCAAGCAATAATTAAAACATACATTGAATTTTAACACTCCCTTCAAACTAAATTTTACTATACTCTAAGCTTGTTACATCAAAACATGTTATCACAAAAACAAAAAAAAGTGAAACTAAATTTGACAAATGTTGGACTAGTTTGAAAAGAGAAGGCACCATTAATGATTCATATGTGAAAGAGTCACCACTGAATTGATCATCGGTGGAAATAAAACGCACCACTAATATAATTAATACGTGGGAATAGAGTCACACCGGTTTGATCGTTAGTGGGTGCAAAATGTGCCACTAATATGATTCATATGTGGAAATAGATTCACCACTGGGTTGATCGTCGGTCGGAATAAAATGATTGTCTAAGCAAATGGTATCTTGTCCTTGAAACTAAGTTCTCACAACAGCAGATACAATTCGGAACGAAGAGTTAAAAAATGAGAGGTTGTTGAAAATCACCACATCATGAAAAGATCTGCAGAAGGGGGCCGGAGACAGGTGCATGCGTTCTCACACACGGATTTGGTGGAGGCGTGTGGGACCCAAACATAGAGAAGATAGACGCGCGTGACAACATGTGCAATGTTGGTTGGCGACGGGAAAAGCATCGTCGTGCTCGCTGGAGGGTTGAGCGGCGATGTTTGTTAGTTTTGGATGCGCACTAGAAAAGGGACGACTGGTGTTGGCACAATTGTAACAAAGTAAAAAAAGAACAAAACAGTGATAGCTGGTGTAAAGCACAGTTGTGTTTGAAAGAAAGAAAAAACAAGTCACGGGAAAAACACACAGTGAAGGCGGTGCTTTTGAGGCCAGTTGTAGCATTGTGGCTGGTTGCTAGAAAGGCAGCCGAAGTTGATGGTGACAGATGACTGTATGAAGCCAAAAAATTGAAAAATTGAAAAAAGGTGGTGTTGCTGGCAGTATTTTCCGCTGCCGATAGCAATAGTGAAGCACAAAGACGAGCCACAAAATCAGAACTTGCTCTGATACCATTAGGGATGGGAATAGGCTAGGTCGTCCGTCAGGGGCCTATGGTCTGACCTACTTATGGTCTGGTCTGGCCTATTTAATAAAAAGGTTAGGCTCAAGTTATTTTTAAAGCTTATTTATTTAAATAGGTCAGGCTCAGGCTTATAAAAAAGCCTATTAGGCCTGACATGCCGGCCTATATATATTTTATTGTTTATTAATATTATTTATTATTATTATATTAATAATATTATTTCCTATTTTAAATTCTATCAATTAGGCAATTACTCAGTAAGCATTCCATATTCAGTAGTTGTTCCATATTCGGTAGCATTCCATATTTAGTAGTCGTTCAATTAGTCAATCACTCAGTAGTCTTCCATATTTGTTTAAGAGGTAATAATGAGTATATTTGTTTCAGAAAAAAAAAATCTATTATTTGATATAAAAAATTATTTTTTAGGGTTTAAAGTAAAATTATTTTAAATAGGCTTTTAAATAAGCTTACAGGTCAGGCCAAACTTTTAAAAAGGCCAGGCCATGCCGAAAAAAAAAACCTATGATAGGCTGTAGGCCAAGCTTAGGCCTAAAAAATAAATCGTAGGCTAGACTCGGGCCTTTCAAAGCCTGGTCTGGCCTAGCCTATTCCCACCCCCTAGATACCATGTAAAATATGTTTTCTGTGTTTCTTGTATCTCTAATGAAATCACACACCTTTCTATTTATAATGATGTTGCAATAATTACATTCAATGCCTAGGAAATTTTTTTGATTAAGACTACTAACAATTAGCCTAGGATGTTGCACAATCAAGGAATAATTAAAACATACACTGAATTTTAACATATCCAAATGTCAAACTCCTACCTGATCAGGGCTCTATCAGATTCAGAAAAATAAAGGAGATTGGTTGGAATATTAAACTATCTCACAGTCACCCGTCCAGACATTTCCTTCGTTGTCAGTGTGGTAAGCCAATTCTTAAATTCTCTTTACCAAAATCATATGGATGTTGTAATCCGGATTCTTAAATACATCAAAAGTGCACCTGGAAAAGGTCTCACTTATGAAGATAAAGGACATACTCAGATAGTTGGTTACTCAGATGTTGATTGGGCAGGTTCACCCATTGATAGACGATCCACTTATGGGTATTGTGTACTTGTCAGAGGAAATTTAATATCTTGAAAGAGTAAGGAACAAAATGTTGTTGCAAGATCTAGCGTTGAGGCAGAATACAGGGTCATAACACTAGTAACATGTGAGCTCATCTGGTTGAAACAGTTACTAAAAGAACTTCAATTTGAAGAGGCCAGTCCAATGACACTAATATATGATAATCAAGTTGCATTGCACATTGCCTCAAATCTTGTTTTTCATGAGAGAACCAAGCATATTGAGATAGACTATCATTTTGTTAGAGAAAAAATCGAATTGGGCGACATCATCACTAGCTTTGTCAATTCTAATGATCAGTTGGCAGATGTTTTTACAAAGTCATTGCAAGGTCCTAGAATTAGTTATATATGTAGCAAGCTTGTTGCATTTGATTTATATGCTCCAGCTTAAGGGGGAGCATTGAAAATAAAATAACATTATATCAATAAATAGAATATTTGTAAGTATTCCTATCATTATGTAGAATATCTGTAAGTATTCCTATCATTATGTGTATTTATCACTCATAATCTATATAAAAAACTTCCGCTGTGTAGTTGAAACACAAGTGTGTTTCTCAATATTCTCTTCTCGTTCAATAGAAATAAAAAGCTGTAAAATGGTTCATTGAAGAGAACAAGAAAGGCCAAGGATGTCATGGTTAGAAGCTACAAGGAAGTATAATGGGATGCATTCCAAAAAAGGAACTCCTATTGAAAATATTAGTTATTATGTACTTTCTAGAGTCCTGCCAAATAAAATTCCAAAGGGACTGTTAAAAGAAAACAGCTAAATACAATGCTTATTAAAGTGTCAGTGGCTTTTTATTTACCTAGTTTCGAAGGGAAAAGGCTATAACTTGATTAAACTTCCTATCAGTATATTGTTCCATAACCTCGTTAAATGTCCTCGTTGATAAACATTCAATAAATTTTTCCTTGGATATAAAACAAAGCTGCCATTTCAATATTTGTTCAAGGACCACCTCCATCCATCTTAACTAAAGTACACATGGAAGTCCTTACCGTGTGTGAAAAAACTGTGTGTGCTGATTTGAAGATCCTCTTGTCAGCAAATGAATAATTTCTGCAATAAGATGAACAAAGAAGATTAAGGGGGTGTTTTAAAGATCTTATTTAGACTTATACCTCGTAACAATAAGCACTCGTGAGAGTGTTTGAAAGTGCTTATAAAAATAGCGTATGATATAGTTGCAAGATATTTTCAGCTTCTTTAATAAGATTAGTAAGATAGCTTATATAAACAGCTTAAACGGAGCTTATCCCATATCACCTATTCAACTCCCATCCACCCCCAAGTTCTGTTTTTACAATAAAAAACAAGTATTGAGAATGCAAATAGTTTTTCAACGTATATATACAGCCGCAGATAGCTTAATGAGTTTATGCGTTTATCATTACAATTTCTGCTTATTAAAAAAGTTACCAGTTGTTAACTCAAACATCCTTAAGACAAAGACTTCGTTATTTGTACATAAGTAGGAAGGGGGGAAAACAGTACAAGATCTTCTGCAAAATACCACATAAGTTCAGTTATACAAGCACACCTGATTCTTCTTGGCAGAGTTGAAGTTATTCCAAGGATAAAAGGGCGCCTCGGAACAAAGGGATAGCGTTTAGAAACTCCAAAAGTTGCTGCATCAGGCAACACAGCAGCTCCCATTTTATGCCTGTATAATGTATATTACATAATCATTCATATAACATCTAAGCACTTATAGAATAAACGTCTATCATATAAAGGTCTGTTTGGAAAAGGGATTTTGGAGGGGAGGACTTGTTTATCTTTTTGAAATTAAACAAGCTATAGCATGTTTCTAAGAATGAAAGAAGTGTGACTGATCTGTTATATGATCATATCATATTGTTCTTTTAGTTTTTTTTAAATTTCAAATATATATTAAAATATAGACTTAGCACTCAAAACCCTCCGCTCCAAAACAGTCTCACAAGTGTTTATGCTAGTAGATTAGTTCAAATAAGTCAATCCAAACAATATTAAACAGAAGTATGTGTTTAGATTGCATCAAGTTTGACAAAATCACACGAGGCCACCGCAATTTTCGCAAAAAAATCACTTTGGAGTCTTGACAAAATCACAATGTCACCTCAATTTAGCCAAATTTACCGTCTCTCCAAACATACACTAAATCATAACAACAAAAGCAGATGCATCATACCGTTATTCCATTTTTTTTTCTGAATCTCCTTAACTTTGTAATTTTGACATCACCAACAATTATCAACAAAGATAACACTGAAAATGAAAATTGAAAGAAAAAAAATGATAATTAGTTTATGACATCAAAATTACAACAACTGAATTAAACTATAAATTTAGGAATTAGTTGAACGCAACAGTTACATTTCATAAAGTGATCTGTAATGAACTGCCACTTCTAAATTAAATAAATAAATAAGAGGAGTTTGGAGAATTCTTCTTACCTCGTTTGAAGTGTGCAGAATCTTCGTTATTTTATTTTATTTTGAATTTTAATCTTCTTGATTTTGCTTTGAGTTGGAA
>NC_021162.2:4599733-4622757 GCF_000331145.2 Cicer arietinum
GAGTGAAGTGTTAAATTTTGAGTGAGATCAATGATGAAATGGAAAATTGAGGAAGAGAACTGAAACAGGGACGGTGTTGCAATGGCGCGGACACCGTGAGGATTCAACGGCCAGAAAGTTAAATCACGAAAAGTGTAATAAAAAGAGTAGAGAAAGTTGGGGAAGAAAAGTTAAGAGCCGGAAAACAATGAAAAAGAGAAAGTGCTTTTTTGGAGAAGTCGTTATCTGAGGGGCACTTTATTAATAAAGAAAATGGTTTAAGGCATATCCACGAAAAGTGTTGATTTTACTTTAATGGAGGTTACTTTGCCTATTAGACACCACCACTTGTTAAGTACTCCCATTAGAAGAGAAAAAGAGTTGCTATTTATTTTTTTAAGAGTAATTTAGATTCTCTATTCACTTTTTCTCCCTCTTTGTTTTAGTTTAAAAATAATCAAGATTGGAGTATAGTTAAGAGAGAGTGACGGAGGCAAAATGTAAGACATGATTTAAATATAAAATAGCAGATGTGTAAATCTTTTCACTTATTATAGGTTTCACTTATTAATTTGCATTAAATAAATTAGTGTGATTGAAATATTTTATATAATAATTTTTTTTAGTTGTTGGATTGGAGGAAATAGGTGTTTATTGCATACTAATATTAAAAAATTAGAATGAAATAAGTTTTTTTCCTTCTATAAATAATTTATTACTTTTTCTTTTCTTCACTTAGACGATGTGATTTAGGACTAAAATTTTATATTGGTCTAAAATGATCTTCTTTAAATTGTTTTCTTTCTTCTATATTATTTAAATAAGTTACTTTCACATATATTTAATTTTTTTTTTTTTTGTAATTTTGTCGTCTTTGTGTGACGTTTTTTATTTCTCGTCTTTGTGTGGCGTTTTGATTTTTCATTTCAATGCGGTATTCGATTGATTTAGATTGGTAGATTAGTTTTTATCTGATGCAAACTCAATTAATGACTTTGGTATAAGACATAGATATTTCGGATATTTCAATCATGTCATATTGGTAGATTTTGTCTTATTTGTATGTTTTATGTTATTAACTTTGATGTTGAGAGTTTGTTTCCAAATTTATCTTTTTTTTTTATTTTAACTACTTTGAATTGCATTGTTATCAATCGACGTATTTTTTATCAATTTGAATAAATGAATATAGTTAGTATAAAAAATATTAAACAATTAGTAATCAATTATATTTAATGGTGGAACTCGCTTAGCCACCCAAATGCAAAAACAACCATTGTGGATAGGGAACAATTATCTGAATTTTTTAAACAATGAAAATGTTGAATAATTGTTTTTATTATTTCTAAAAATGAATCATTTCTCCTCTTATAAATATCATTTTATCTCCACAATAATGGTTCACTTCATGATCTCTCATATTATTCTTAATAAGTATAAATTAACACAAATTTTAAGGAAAAATATTTTCATAAATTAAATAGACTCTTATATTCACCAATAATTTGAAAATCTTGTAATAAAATTATGGAATAAATGTGTTAGAAAGTACGAGGAGTGCGTCGAAGCAAAAGCAGGCTAATGATTCAAGACCATCGTATCATATTTTTACTAAAAACCTTAATATATTAGGTATAAAGGTTTATTTACGCTCAAAATATTCAACTTTTAAGTTCAACACGACAAGGTGGTTCTAATGGGTTGCTCAAGGTGGTTCTAAATTTATATTTTTTGGGTCGATACCAATACTAGACTGAAAACATTTTTACACTCAGTGACTTTATTTTCATGAATGATGATCTACTAATTATTGCACTTGAGTTTTATTTAAAGAAAGTGAATTGTATAAATGGACAAACAATAAGTCATTCACATCATCAAGTGTATAAGTATCTACTCAATACTGAAAGAATCCCAAAAAAAATATATCAATCATTCAAGAGAATGATTATTGCATCTTAAAAAAAAAAGTCCAATAAATTCATACTTATACTAAAGTATCTCAGTATTACTTGATGGACAAGACACAATATGTGAAACACTAAGAGAAATTGTAGGAAATATTGCTTCAACTAAATATTTATCCTCTCATATAGAAGACAATATTATCAATTATTTTGAAATAATGTTCTCACGATGAACATTGCACACATAAATATTCATATGATTTCAGCAAAATGACAAAAATCAAATTTGAAGAATAAATCATTTCAAGATTGAGTCATTTGTTTAAAGAATGATAGAAGAACATTCACCATAATGTTATGGTTGCTCTATTAAATAACAATTGACAATAAAGATCTTATTGGAATGACAACATGTAGTAAATTAGTTGACATTTTCGCACATGAGCAATCAAAAGTCAAGTTTTGAATGCCTACTTGCAAAAATAAACATGCAGAAACGTTATGCAGATTGATCAAAAGAACATTCTTGTTATTCCTAATCATTTTCCACAATCCAAATCACAAGTAAAATAGTATCAAGACTGTTCAAATTAGTGGTCAAATTAAGAACTCGAGCTGAAAGGCCAAAGGAGGAGAACAACCTTCAAATTGATGAGTCGTGACTCGTGAGTAAGGACAACAATGACGTGAGTACAATATTGTTGCATCCTTTTGCAGAAAGTTTTGCATGCTTATAAACCAAAAGACTGATATTTCAGAGCTCATTGACTCACTCATTCACGTTTTCCATCAGACCCAAAAACAAGAACATTATGGGTGTCAAGAATGTTTTGGACAACAATATAAACACGTGTTTAACTATTTAAAAACATATCTGACACTTGAATGATATGTCTAACGACTATATTAAGTTTAAACTAAATATTCAAAGTCTCTCATCATCTATAATTTGAAGATCAATTAGAAGATGAAGACAAAAGTTCAATTTGTAATCTAACAATATTTGTTCAAGTAATAACAAGTCAAAAACTCTTTAAGTAAACTTCAATTCTGTTAACTATATTTGTATTGTAGTTTTAAGAGTTTGTATTTATTTATCTCAAACAAAGAGTTAAGAATTATTAGATCTCAAATACTTTTATCATACTCATAATTTATAACTCAAGTTTATCTTTTATGTTAGATTGAGTGTGTTTGTATAAATCATTTATAAATTAAAAGGTGATGGTGAAAATTCTTTCAAGGTGACTGTAATTTTTTTCTAGATTGAAAAGTGAAGATTGTAATTGATCAATGTGTGATCAAGAGCAAATATGTGAAGGAAAACATTCTGATTCTGAAATAACATAGTAAAAATCTAACGGTTGTGAGGATTGAATCAATATACTTTTTTGTGTGATCTTTCTATCTCTTACATTTAACTAGTTACACGCACAAATCACACTTCACTTACACTTAATTTGTTTTATTTACTTCTAACATATACAGAACAATATAAACGTTATATTTCAACCAATATTGATATTGAGTTAATTTAAAGGTTAAATACCACCCGTGGTCCCTTAACTTAATTTCAATTAACGTTTTAGTCATTTATCTTTTTTTTTTCTTTCCGATTTGATCATTTATTTTAATTTTAAGTGACAATTTAATCTTTTATGTTTTAAAAAGTCAACAATGTTATCATTTTTTAAAAAAAAAATTCAAAAATTTTATCAAAATTTTCAAACAAAACCCATAAGATCAATTATATTCTTCAATATAATACAAATTTCATCAATTTCGTAACTCAAATATTCAAATAAACTTATATTTTCATTCTTTATTTGATGTTGATAGAGATGAAAATATGAATTTATTTAAAGATTTAAGTAATGAATTTGATGAAATTGCATTATATTGATGATGATAATTAATTTTATGGGTTTTGTTTGAAATTATTGATGAATTTTTACAAACAAAAAAAAAGATAACATTGTTGACAATTTTAAAATATAAAAGATCAAATTGTCACTTAAAATTAAAATAAATGATCAAATAAAAAAAACAAAGAAATAAAACGTTAATTGAAAATAAATTAAGGGGCCACAAATGATATTTAGTCTAATTTAAATTAAACATAAGAATAACAATTTTAAAAAAAAATCCTAATTCATATCTTCCATTCTTGTGATTAATATTACTACTTCAAAAATGTCAACAATTATTTTTTTATTATTACGAATTAAATAAATGATAAATTTAAGGGAAAAGAAAATAAATGATATGTTATTTGAAATTGAGGTAGAAAAATACCAATGTATTTAGTAAAAAAAAAAAAATTAATTCCGCGCGCTCGTTCTTTCCAAATGACAATGTTGACGAAATGATCCTATTGGTTACTTTCTCGTGCCACGGATCGCGATCCCTATGCCCATCTTTCAGAGACGCGTAACCGTAGATATCGCATCTTATCAACGGTTATCATCTTCCCAAATCTTAGCAAAATCAAAATAATTTTTTTCACAATTCCCGCTTTTCCCTCATTCATCATCCCCTCCCTATATATATCACCCAAACACTTCATTTCCTCTCATCACTTCTCAATTCTCCTTCTCAATCTTCTCCACTAATCTATCAAATCCTCATCTTCTCTCTCCTTTTTTGGATTTCAATGGCTCGTACCAAACAAACAGCACGCAAATCCACCGGAGGCAAAGCTCCAAGGAAACAACTAGCAACAAAAGCCGCTAGGAAATCTGCTCCGGCGACCGGAGGAGTGAAGAAGCCACACAGATTCCGTCCAGGAACAGTTGCTTTGAGAGAAATCAGAAAGTATCAGAAGAGCACAGAGCTTCTGATAAGGAAGCTTCCATTCCAAAGATTGGTTAGAGAAATCGCACAGGATTTCAAAACAGATCTGAGATTCCAAAGCAGTGCAGTTTCTGCTCTTCAAGAAGCCGCTGAAGCGTATCTTGTTGGTTTGTTTGAAGATACTAATCTTTGTGCAATTCACGCTAAGAGAGTTACTATTATGCCTAAGGATATTCAACTTGCCAGAAGAATTAGAGGCGAGAGGGCTTAGATTTGGATTTCATTGATTTGCTCTGTTAGGGTTTTGTTTAGCCTATTTTATCTTGTAAGAATGTAATGATCTGAAATGTGTTTGTTCAGAAAGTGAATCTAATTGCTTTTGTAATATAAAATTTGAATCAATGGTATGGTTTTCAACAATTAAATCTTATCTAATTTTTATTTTATTGATATGATGTTACCTCTAAATCTGATTTTCGATTTATATTGTGAGGATTATGTTTGATTTTGTTGTCAATCAGTTTAAAAGAAGTAATCTTGTATTTTTAAATTAATCTTTAAATGCAACTCAGAAACAGTTGTCAACACTACAAACAATGTAAGCTGATGCTTGATTATTCTAGTCGACTTCCAACAATTTTCCGAGGGTATTATTGAATTCCTCAACAATATACAAAAAACCTTTCACCCTAATAGACTCCAAAAATATATAATTGTTGTAAAACTTATGTTCTTGTTTTTAGTATAATGAATTGATATGATTATATTTACAAAGCAAGAATGACTGGAGATGTATGATTGGATAAAGGAAATTGCAATGTTGTGTAAGTGGAGGAAACTGAACCAAACTGGAGTGCCATATTCATCCAATAATGAACAAAAACACCCAGTACCTGATAGATTAGTTGAATAAAGTAAGTCAGTTAGATTTGTAGGCCAATATATCTTGGTGAGTAGAATTAGCTTTACAATCAATTTATCAATTTTTTTTTTGCAATTTATATATATCTTTTTGCTTCACAATTTTTTTGGTTATGCTTTCATTTGTTTAATAGTTGATAAGTTGTATATTGGTCTTGACAAAGCAAAATCCTCTAAAATTCTAATCATAGTCCAATAAGTGTGTTTGTGCACAATTTCTTTAGTACTATCCAAAAATAATAATACATATTCTTCACTTACACGTTGGATAAAATTGGTCAAACCATAAATTCTAGGATGACTTAGACAATCTCTAAGTAAATGAACAAATTTGGTTTCAATACAACATTGAGTTCTAAGGAGTCTCTTAAAGCACTCAAAACTGATTGAGAATGGCATGATAAAGTCCTCAAGATTGCAGTGAATGCGAAAACATCAAAAGGATTTAAGGGCAGAAATGTATAATGGTCCCACATAACCCATTCTTAAACGAGAAGGAACTTTTAAGACATGAAGAAGGACTGTGTTGCCATCAACTTTTGAACATATTGCCATAGCATATTGCATGTGAATATGATGATGCTCCAATTGATGAAGTGGTGAATAAAGCAAAGAATAAATGAACTAAGTTTTTGACATGGATGGAAGCAAATATAAAATATCTAGAGGCTAAATTTTTTACTTATACTCAATTTCCACTAAAATTTGTCTAGAAGGATTCTAATAATGAGTGGTGTCCTTGCAAAAAGAGATTTACAATTGTAATAGTTCATTTTGCACCACTTGAATAAAGCGAGAGATTTTACTCAAAGACATTGCTTAATTATGTCATAGGGCTTGAAAGTTACAAAGATATCAAAACACCGGACAATGTGGTTTAGAAAACATTTAAGGAAACCTATTTTTATAGGGGTTTGTTAAATGGTGACAAGGAATACATTGATACAATTGTAGAGTCAAGCAATTGAGGTACAAGTTTTTATTTGAGAATTTTTTTTGCAACGTTGCTGATGTCATACCAAATGACAAGATTTGTTTTTTTTGGAACAAAACATGAGAATATTGAAAAACAAGTTTTTATTTGAGAAAACTTTTTGCAACATTATTGATGTCAGACCAAATGACAAGACTATATATTTTGGAACAAAACATGGGAATATTGTGTGTGTGTGGAACTTGAATTGACAGATGATGAAATTAAATATTTTGTGTTAGTAAAGATTGAATCATTGTTAGAGTAATAGTAAGAGTTTGAGTGATTTTCCAACAATGCCTCAACCTGATGAGTCATTGAGTTCTCAAATCCAAAATAAACTCATTTATGATCAGTTAAATTATGATAGAGAGTATTTGAATGCATAACATACTAAGTTGATGTCTACTATGATTGCTGACCAAAGAAAAAGTTATTATAGGACCATCGCACATATTCAGGATAGAAAACTTGAAATTTTTTTATTTATGGTTATGGTGGTATCAGGAAAACTTATATTTGGAGGTCCTTGTCAATTGCATTGAGATCTAAGAGAGACATCATTTTATCAGTGGTATCAAGCGAAATTGCAGGTTTACTTATTCTTGGAGGTAGGCCTGCGCATTCAAGGTTCTCCATACCATTAGAAGTTGACGAATATTCCATTTGCAGCACAACTTAGAATAGTCCACTAACATAATTGATTGCAAAAACAAAGCTCATTATATTAGAAGAAGCACCAATGACTTATAAACATTGTTTTCAGACAATGGATAAGACTTTTAGAAACGTGATTTGTGATCAGAAAGGTCAAAAGTTAGATATACCATTTCGCGGCAAGGTTGTTGTGTTTAGCGGAGACTTTAGACAAATTTTTCTTGTTATTCTAAAAGCAACAAAGCAAGATGTTGTTCATGTTACTATTACTTCATCATACCTTTGGAATTTTTGTAAAGTCATGACATTGTACACAAACATGAGACTTCTTCATGGTAGTTCAGAGGCATAAGTTGCTTGATAGGATCAAAAGTGCACAATATTATCGCGTAGTAAAAGTTATTGTTTCCACAAGGATTTTGTTATGAGTATCAATCTCTCATTTTTTTATGATGATTAAGTAAAAAAGAGTAAATGTAGATAATGATTTTTGGTTAAATCTCATAATAAAAATAAAACATTGGGATTGTAGGTTTCACAATGATTGATACAATAAAACTAATATTCTTTAAGTTATGTGTGTTAAACTCCTAAAAATCAGATAAACAATTATAACTAATGCCTTCTTCTTAAGAGTAAGAATGTATTTTAAACTAATAACCAACTTATTTTTACGATTGATGTCTTAACAAAATCCTTTAAGATACGATATCTTTCATGATTTCAAGAGAATCAAAATTTATTTTCATGAGTTGATTCTCTTGTACAATCTTAGGGATCATATATAAAATCCACCTTTCGGTATATTATTTCATATCCAAGTATGAACATAATTCTTACGAAGATTTTAAATTAAAAGATCAATACTCATGTCAGAAAGAAACATAAATTGTTAGAGACCCATAGTTGAAAATCATATAATCCCATGACAAGGAAGATCTGCTCACACATAATCACAGTAGAATCAAAGCTTAAATATAAAAATATTGAAAATATAAAATAATAAAATAAAGTAACAGAGTAAAAATGAAAAACTGAATATTATTGAAACTAGAAATTTGCAAAGAGTTATACGAGAATAAAAACAAGAGTAACAAGAGATTGTGAGTAGGAATATGTGTTTCAAACTAAGTATTTTCTTTCTTTTTATATCTCTAGGTTTCAGCAGCAGAAGATGAGCAAATTACGACCATAAGGGCTATTACTGCCAAACAATAATACTTGCTGGCTAGGAGTGGCATATTCTTATTTTTTTCTCATTCAGTATTACAGTTGTAATGGCCATTACGGCCAAACAATAATTCTTGCTGGAACTTGAGTTTCTTTCATTTTCTTGATCAAGATGGATCATGATTGCACCACTTGACTTCAACATCAAGGCTCTTTTGCACCAAAAATCTTCACTTATTGTTTCACTTCTCCTTGCAATCTAAATAAAACAAAAGGTAGTAAAATAGAACTATGACCAAATTAAAAATATCAAATTAACCAATCAAATAAAGCTATAAAAACAAATAAATTATAGTTTATCATTGCTTAGGAAATGGAATTTTCTAATTGGGTGTTAGGAGTTGGTGATAGCTCAATTGAAAAAAAAAACGATGACAATATCACCATAGAACTTGATGATTTGTGGTTAAGATGTTGGGGTGATTCATTGATTTTTATTGGTGATGCTACCTACCTGTCGTTTTTGGTTAAGATGAGTGATCCAACATATGTTCAGTATAGTGATATATTGACCCCTAGAAATGATATTGTTCATGCAATCAACGAACACATGCTTAGGTGAAGAAAAAAGTATATATCTATTATCTATTATAATAATTAAAACAGAACCCTCCAAAGTTCTTCCTATATGCCACATCCTCCAATATTTGCCAACTCACCAAAATTCTGATGTGGCACATTCCAAATTCATCTTCTATTCTATTATGTTTTGTTTCTTGAATATATAATACAAACCTTTTCATTTGTCCAAGTACAATTATTTCATACATTATATAATTTCAGCTTTAATTTATCACTAATGACCCATCAATACATTTAAAAAGCTATAATTACTCATCAAAATTTTTATTTCAATAACCCGTAAAAAAAATACAAACTATCCAATATGAAATACAAACTATCGACTACATACACCCATTCTATTTTTCAACCACTCTCTTGTTGTAAATTCTAAGTTCAAACAATGATAACGACATTATGAAATGCAACCAATGTACAACTATTTGTGTGACACACTATTAATTCATTGATACTTCAATAATATTGTTTTTATATTGTCAATTATTGTTCAAGATCATATATCAATATTAATTGCATATGAAATGAGTTTTTTTTTTCTAAGTTGAATGTGTATCCCATAACATTTTTTCTTTTTATAATCAAAAAAACACAAATCATAATTGAAAAAAAAAAAAGAATAATATTAAATATTTGAAAATAATGTACTTCTAACTATTTCATTATTCACTCGAAACTTTCTATGCCTTAAACATTCATAGACTTTTATTGCCTATAATTTTTTTCAACCACTCTTGAAGTTTCTTCACTGTGTCAAATTATTATTTTAAAATTCCAAAGCAGACACAAATGGATTTTTTCAATATTTTAGATTTAACAAACTATCACCCACGAATGAATGTTATAATATATCACAAAACACACAATATTATTAGAAGAACCACTTCAATGAAATAAAAAAAGTTTGAATAAACCACTTCCACATTTAAATATATTTTGCAATAATTGTATTAGTCAACAATGTTTTACTTTTTCTTTTGTCCTAAAGCAAATCTAGCTTATATATAATTATTCAAAAATATATTTACCTTTAAGTACATAAATACATCAAGATGTATCTTCAAAAGAATATAAACTATCCAATATCTTCAAATCATGGCAATGCAAGTTCGACTACATACACACATCAAGATCTATCTTCTATTTTTCAACCACTCTCTTGTAAATTCTAAGTTCAAACAATGATAACGACATTATAAAATGCAACCAATGTACAACTATTTATGTGACACACTATTAATTCACAAATACTTCAATAATATTGTTTTTATATTGTCAATTATTGTTCAAGATCATATATCAATATTATTGCATATAAAATGAGTTTTTTTTCTAGGTTGAATGTGTCTTCCATAACATTTTTTCTTTTTATAATTAAAAAAACACAAATTATAATTGAAACAAAAAAAAAGAATAATATTAAATATTTGAAAATGAAGTACTTCTAACTATTTCATTATTCACTCGAAACTTTTTATGTCTTAAACTTTCACAAACTTTTCTTGCCTATAATTTTTTTCAACTACTCTTGAAGTTTATTGACTGTGTCAAATAATTATTTTAAAATTCCAAAGCACACACGGATGAATTGTTTTAATATTTTGAATTTAACAAACTATCACTCACGAATGAATGTTATAATATATCACAAAGCACACAATATTATTAGAAGAACCACTTCAATGAAATAAAAAAAGTTTGAATAAACCAATTCCACATTTAAATATATTTTGCAAGAGTTGTTTTGGTCAACAATGTTTTACTTCTTCTTTTGTGCTAAAGCAAACCTAGCTTATATATAATTATTTAAAAATATATTTACCTTTAAGTACATAAACACTTGAGTATATTCTACTATAAAACAAAATTAACATTACTTTTAAATTACATATTATTGTTATTTTATACTTAATAATATATTAAATTTTACCGCGCAACGTGCGGGTTATTATCTAGTTAGTTGTTATTCTCCACAAATTCGGATGTCGATAGGCCTAATGATGTGCATACATCAAATTTTTTAACATAATTGATCTATCTGGTCTTCCAAATCATCTATTGTGGTTAAAAATTGGAGTACCAGACATGTTGGTAAGGAATATAGATCAATATGATGTATTATGCAATGGAACTCGGCTTATCATCACAAAAATGGGGAAATATGTTCCTGAAGAAAAAATTATATCACGAAGAAAATTGGAACTAAGGTTTATATACCTAGGTTGTTGTCGACACCTTCTTATCCTAGGATTCCTTTCAAATTTCAACAAAGGAAATTTCTGTTAGTCTCTTCTTTTGCAATGACTATGAATAAAACTCAAGGAGAATCTTTGAATCATGTAGGATTGTATCTTCTGCTAAGTATTTTCTCACATGGACACCTGTATATTACAATTTCAAAAGTGACATCAAGAAAATGTTTGAAGATACTCATAGTTGATGGTGAAGGTAGTGATTCAAACATTCCATCAAATGTAATTTATGAAGAAGTATTTCAAAACGCCAAATAGGTTGCTCTATTTTGTAATCATGTTCATTTTATCTAATTGTTGTTCTCTTTTGTATTTCACTTGATAACATAGATTGCTACATTATTGTTTTACAGATCAATATATCAATACATTTTTAACCCTCAGAGATGCACGTCAAGTTCTAATCATAACCATAGATGTGTGTTTGTGCACTATTTCTTTTGTACTACCAAAAAATAACAATACATACTCTTCACCTACACATTGGATAAAATTGGTTAGAAAATTATCTCTACAATGAGTTACACATCCACTTAGTAAATGATCAAATTTGGTTTTAATGCAACAAACACTGAGCTCTAGGGAGTCTCTTAAAGCACTCAAAACTTTGCTTAAGTTACTACTATCGGAAAGAAAATATAAGCTTAAAAAGGGAATATCAAATCTTATTGAGAATTTAAAATCCATTTTTCCTTCGTCATATCCTATTTGGAATTAGAGTATGGCAAGAATACAAATAGATTGTGATAAACTTAATGGTTCTAATTAAAAGGCTAAATAAAAACTATATAAAGAATTACACTATCAAATAATATAATTACAACACTTTCCCTCAAGCTGGTAAATGGATGTCTATGTTTTGTTTCTTAGTCCTCTAACAAACAAGTTCTCACACTGGAAGGTACAAACAATATCCTGAAGTAGAACCTATATCATCACTGAATTTGCATAATCAACATCAATATAAGCCTCTAAAGTTAGGCTTCCACCTCTTTTAAACAAGATGCATCTCCCTGGATTATCTTTGTAAAACATGGTCTATAGCCGACAAGTGTCTCACCCTTGGA
The DNA here is from genome assembly GCF_000331145.2 of Cicer arietinum. Lineage (NCBI taxonomy): Eukaryota > Viridiplantae > Streptophyta > Magnoliopsida > Fabales > Fabaceae > Cicer > Cicer arietinum. Next base: position 4,612,092 of record NC_021162.2, read on the forward strand.
TCATGCATGAATTTACTCAACACATTTAGTACATATGCCAAATTTGGCCTAGTGTCTGCCAAGTAAATCAATTTTCCCACTAATCTCTAAAGTCGACCAATGTCAATTTTTGCACTTTCTTCCACGGAGCCCATCTTATGATTTTTCTCAATGGGAACACTTGCAAGTTTGCGTCCAAGTTTTCCTGTTTCTTGCAAAAGATCAAGCGTATAATTCCTTTAAGAAATAAAAATTTCTTGCTTTGAGTATGCTACCTCAGTCTCAAACTTTGTTGATAATTTTTCTTTGAGCAATTGTCTCTCATTCAAATCATCTCTAGTAACAATAATATCATTGACATAAACAAGAAATACTATTAGTTTTCCTCCTTGTGAATGCTTGAAGAATAAAGTGTGATCTCTTTGGCTTTGCTTATAGCCCAAGCAAACCACTGCCTTTATAAACCTTCCAAACCATGCCCAAAGGGACTGCTTTAGTCCATATAAGGCCTTCTTCAATCAATACACCTTGTCAGCTCCACCTACAAGACCAAAGTCTGGAGGAATCTCCATATAAACCTCCTCCTATAGGTCTCCATGCAAAAAAGAATTTTGTTTACAACAAGTTGGTGTAGTTCCCATCTTGAGTGGGAAACAAAGGATAATAAGGTCCGAAAAGTAATTATCTTTTCCACATGAGAAAATGTCTCCTTATAAAAAATGCCATATGTATAAGTATATCCTTGTAATGGTCAAGTATTCCATCTGATTTTTGTTTTACTATATAGATCCACATGCATCCAACTAGCTTCTTAACTCCTCACCTTTCAACAATCTCTTAAGTCCCGTTTTTTTTTCAAGTGCTTTCACTTATTCATTCATAGCTTGAACCTAGTTTTTATCTTTCAATATTTAAGGAACATATGATGTAATTATCACAGAATCAACAACCGCCATAAAAACTTGGTATTGTGGAGAAATATGCTTAGAGGAGACACATTGAGAAATATGACACATGTATTTAGAGGCACGAGATCTATTATCCTTTCTAAACAAAATAGGTAAATAATTCAGATCAGTATCACAAGTATGATAGATATGAGAGTCACAAATAAAAGCATCATCTTAAGTATCACAAGTATTAAGAATATGAGAATCGCAAATAGAAAAATCATTTGCAGTACTTGCATTTGATTCATATGATTGAAGTTGTTTCTGGAGTAGATCAAATTTACTTCTTCTTTGATAGACTAGAATTGGTGTCGAAGGTGATGATTCAATAGGCCACTCAGATTCAAAAACAGTGCTAAGAGAATAAGCCATCACAATAGGCGACTAAGATTCTGAACCAGGGGTAAGAGAAGAAATTGTTACAACTAATTTAGGGAAACTAGAACCACGACTCAAGAACTTAAACTCAGAGCCGATATCACTGATGTTATCCCCCTAAGCTTAAGGACGAGTGAAGTAATACATGTTCTCATGAAATGTGACATCTTTAGAAACAAAATACTAACGACTGAGAGGATGATAACATTTGTACCCTCTTTTATTAGAAGGATAACCCACAAATACACATCTAAGTACACTACGATCCAACTTAGTTCGGTGTTGTTTATGAACATGGAGAAAAGCAACACATCCAGATACTCGAGACTCAAAACTTTATATAATTGAAACAAAAGTAAAAAGTGAGAACAAAAACTAAACATGACTAATATTACCTATAGGTCGAGACGGTGATTCTTTCTTTCTGAAATTCCATTTGGTTGAGGAGTGTCATCACATGTAAATTCAAAGATAATGCTTTGTTTACTATTAAAGTTTGAAAACTTGTGATTATCATATTCCTTCCCATTTTCAAAACGTAATCTTTTGTTGACTTTCCAAAATTGTGCATGTACCATTTAGTAAAATTCAATGAACTGCTGAGATATTTCTGATTTATCCTTCATACAAAATCCAAGTTACTTGGGAACAATCATTGTTAAAGGCGACAAACCATCTCGCACTAGAAATATTAGAAATATGAGCTTTGAAAAGTAGTTTGATGGTGCTTAGAAAACTAACATATATCACATTCAAAAGATTCAACAAATTGTATTGAAAACAAAGATGAAAACGTACACTTCATTAACGGAAAAAGATGATGACCAAGACGCTTACGCTGGAGCCATACTTGTGCGGTAGAAGAATACGATTCTGATTGAGACTAAAGTGTAGAAGACAACACCTTCTGACCAGTTTGTGCATTAGACAAATAGTATAACGCTTCTTGTTCCTTAGCAACTTCAATTGCCTTCCATTTTGTAAGATCTTAAAAGGTACAATGATAATGCAAGAAGACTATTGTGCAATTAGAACATGATTTTAACCACAAAAACAAAATGAGGAGAAGTTTAACGGCAGTTAGCATGGCAAAAAATGGCTTTTAATGATGGTCAACATGGCGACATGTGGTTGTCACACGTTGTTGGATACGCTGCGAGTGGTTTTCACGTACGAGAGCAAAGGCGTTCGTGGAGGAGTGTGGTTGGTTCGATGGTGGCTAAATTTTGTGTCCTGGCTCAGTTTTTTGTGGGGTTGAGATGGTATGGGTGGTGAAGCTCAATGAGTGATGGAAAGGGTAGATATGGTGTGTGAAACTATAAGCTTAAACATTAACTTCTAACAGTTATTAAAAGTAACTTTAAACCAATGTGAACAACAATGATTTGGCTAGAGTATTCCAGAAAAAAGGCAACAAAGAATCAAGAAACTGCAATGAAGGCGGAAAATCTAAAAAAATAACCGTAAAAACGACAACTAAGTTCTATTCGGAAATAAAACCCTAAAAAATTAAAAGCTGGTGATACCATGTAAAATTAGAGAATAATATTCTGAATACGATTTCAAAAAATGTTGCAAGAATACAATCACTAAACTACTTAAATAGATTATGATAGGTCTAATTAATGGACTAAATAAAAACTATATAAAGAAATACACTATCAAATAATATATTTACAACAGCTTCTTATTCTTGGAATATGCTATTTAATTCAACAAAAGTTTAGAAACTGACAAATATAAAAATGATATTGAATTGTAAGCAAAGTAGCCATACAAAAAAGAGATTCAAAATGAAAAAATATAGTGCCACATTTTTATCAGTTCATAAATAGTATCCTCAATAGTTTCCAAATTACAATTTGATGTAAAACAAAGTAACATGACTCACTCAAATTACCAAATGAGTTGGGAAAATAATTTTCAACCACTTAAGATATAACTACGATGAGTCGCAGACTAGATCGCTCTCTGTAAGACGTTTCGCAACACTACTCAAAATTGTGCAAGATAAACGATGAACCACAATGTTCTCAGGATAAAAGAGATCAAATACACTATACCGATTTTATTATTGTATTGTAGAAAACCATTCTAGTATTACACCATCCAAATATGGTGGTTAAGACCACTCGAAAATATGGTTCTATAATCACTCAAAAATGTGAATTTTGGTAAAGAGATATAAATGAGATAAAGCTGAAAAGTGAGAAGAGAGAAAATTAAGTAAGGTTTGAAGTTTTAGTGCAGTTTTCAAAGTGAGTAGAATCCTCTATTTTTAAAGGGAATTTTGCAGCCTAGTGAAGCAAAAAACGTGGTCAAGTTTGACCAAGTCTGCATGCACCCAGTTTGACCAAGTCTGCAGAACTGCTGCCAAAAGATGAGAGGAATCAAATGCGGATTGGATTAGTTATTGACTCAGTCAGTGGAGGACATAAGAAAAATGTGGAGAAAAAGAAAACGCACACTAATAAAAAATTATTTTCTAGATACTAAAAAATAATACATTATTTACCCGAAGTCAAGTCGGCGGCAGTGCAAGTGTGGTAGTCGATTTGAGTGCATTATTTTCCCTTCACAAAACTGGGTACCTTTATGGAACACCCCAATGGTTATACCTTCATCTTATAAAGATTACTAGTGTGTTATTTTTTTCAATTCACACAACAGTATCTCTAACTTTCAACACTTAGTGTTTCAGTTCCAACATAATTTTCAACCTAAGTGTATATATTTCACATGCACAAGTAATGGATACACATTAATCAGTCTCAATCTGATCACAAACCGTAGTTATCACAATAACTACTTCAACAAACTCTAACCGAATAAGAAGTAACTGGCATTGAATTAGAGTTACAACTCCAACACACCCCATTAATTCAATGTCTCAATGGATACCATATTTAGTATTCTTCCAAGTTTTTTGAATATTTCTTTATTAACTTGGTCACACAAAAATGGAATTTGGTTTGTGTTTGGCTAAATTTATGGCAGATTGGTTGTGAATATGCAACACTAGGACATCTTCAGATGTCAGCTTCATTTCTTTCAGCAGTGATTGAAACCGAATTGCTTGGTAGGCAGCACGTCAAACTGCTACACATTCAACTTCACACTACAAACAATGAGTCCAATAATAAATTTGAGTATAAAAATCACATTTTGACTTACATATAAACCAATTTTTATCACCCCATAATCAAACATAAGCTACAAATGATATCTACTGTCTCCTATTGCAAACATACCTTAAGGAGCCAACTAGCTACTTGTATTGTATTGTTCTGTTAACCGAGTTCTCTTTATAATCCTTCACCAACATTATGTATGCGTCAATTGGAGTTGTTGATGGATTACAATCAGCAGGTTGAATAATTGAACTGTTTGAGTGTTAACCACACAACTAGTGAATACATTACAACTACAACACAGTCAACGATCAATGAGTGCTTCAGATATGGACCTGTGCAAACAAGTGAATGTAACAGGTACGCAGCCACAATGTAAATGTAACAGGTCAAAGAAGCAAGGGATGAAAATAAAAATTTATAGTACCATATTTAATTAGTTCAAAAGTACTCAATTTAATAGTATACAAATTTCATTTGGATGTAATACATACATGTAATAATATTCAAATTTTGGAATTCCTAATTACAATTAACAATATTCAAATTTTGGAATTAGGGTTTATGGCACAAATTCTAAACAAATTAAATCAATTTTTCCAATCAATTAACAAGATTCATCTTACAATAACAAGTAGATTCATATTCTGAACAAACACAGAAAATCAGGGCATTGTTACAATAGGTTAATATCCATATCGAAAAACCATAAACTAAACAAAAACAATTAACATAACCCTAATTATTAACGTCTGTGAAATTCGACTCGTTGTAATAAAATCTAAGCCCTCTCGCCTCTAATTCTTCTTGCAAGTTGAATATCCTTAGGCATAATAGTAACTCTCTTAGCGTGAATTGCACAAAGGTTAGTATCTTCAAACAAACCAACAAGATACGCTTCAGCGGCTTCTTGAAGAGCAGAAACTGCACTGCTTTGGAATCTCAGATCTGTTTTGAAATCCTGTGCGATTTCTCTAACCAATCTTTGGAATGGAAGCTTCCTTATCAGAAGCTCTGTGCTCTTCTGATACTTTCTGATTTCCCTCAATGCAACTGTTCCTGGACGGAATCTGTGTGGCTTCTTCACTCCTCCGGTCGCCGGAGCAGATTTCCTAGCGGCTTTTGTTGCTAGTTGTTTCCTTGGAGCTTTGCCTCCGGTGGATTTGCGTGCTGTTTGCTTGGTACGAGCCATTTTGAACAGAAAGAAATGAGAGAGTAAAATTGTTTGAGGAAAGAGCGTAAGAAGGAAAACTGAGAAGCGATGAAATTGAAAGAAAAGATTGAGTGATATATATAAGAAGGGGAGGATGAATGAGGAAAAAGCGGGAATTTGAAAATTTTCACAGGATTTGAGAATGTGAGATGGGAAGATGATGACCGTTGATAAGAAAATATATCTACGGTCGCGCGTTTCTAAACAGAAGAGCATGAGGTTTGTGATCCGTGGCAAGATAAAGTGACCAATAGGATTATTTCCTTATACTTTATTTATTGATAATTGTGTAATTGCCCAAACTCAATTGGTAGTGAGAATTAGACGACGTGGTACTTATCTCCTACATATCGGATTCGAATCTCACGAAAGTCAAAAACTCGCTATTAGGTACGGCGACAAGGTCGTGAATAACATTGCCTAAGGGTCGGGATGTTTGCAAGGCAATTGGAGTTGCTAAGGAACCAAAAGGGTTATACTAATTGTCTAATGCACAAACTAGTCGGAATGTGTTGTCTTATACACTTCAGTCTCAATCAGAGTTGTATTCCTTCTGCCTCACGAGTATGGCTCCAGCTTAAACGACTTGGTCATCCTCTTCTTCCATTAATGAAATGTATGTTTTCATCTTTGTTTTCAAAACAATTTGTTGAATCTTTTAAATGCGATATATGTTAGTTTTCTAAGCACCATCAGACTACTTTTCTAAGATGCTATTTCTAATATTTCTAGTGCAAGATGATTTGTCGCCTTTATCGATGATTGTTCTCAAGTAACTTGTATTTTTTTATGAAGGGTAAATCAAAAGTACCTCAACAGTTCATACAATTTTATTATATGGTACATACACAATTTTGGAAAGTCCACAAAAGATTACGTTTTGGAAATGGGAAGGAATATGATAATCACAACCTTACAAGCTTTAATAGTAAACATGGCATTATTTATGAATTTACATATGATGACACTTCTCAATCAAATGGAATTTCAGAAAGAAAGAATCGTCATCTCGTCCTATAGGTAATATTAGTCATCTTTAGTTTATGATCTCACTTTTTTACTTTTATTTCAATTATATAAAGTCTTGAGTCCCGAGTATTTGGAAGTGTAGCTTTTCTCCATGTTCATAAACAACACGAACTAAGTTGGATCCTCGTGTAATTAGATTTGTCTTAGTGTGATATCTTAAAAATGTATAACTCAAAATTTGTCCCTCAATCATGCGACATATACTAGATATAAGACAAGTATCACACTCTTCATATAATTGTAGTAGAATACCATCATTATAATATTCCATGCTCTACACCAAATAGTTATCTCAAACAAAGAAGAGACAAACCACTAGACATGATATTTACAAGTTCAACAAATAAAAAAAATAACATAAAATAAAATAACATCAAAAATTTTATTGCAGAGCAAAAAATTTCAATTAAGTAAATAATTTAAATTCAATAACACAGATTTTTACTGTTTTAGGGATCTTTTTCACTATTGGGAAGTTGGGAGACTTGTGTCCTACCATAGAAACTCAAAGACTGTCGTTTCTAACATCATTGAAGCAGTTTTATCAAGAATCATTCATGAATCCTTCTTGTAATTCTTCTCTAATCCTTATCTCTTTTATTTCTGTCATGAGTAACTAAACCCTATTTGTTAGGGATGAGTGTAACAAGATGAAACCCTTATTTTTATGATTTGATTTCTAGTTATATGAACGAGTTTATTGAATGATTTTTCTCATCTGTGTGCTTAATGCTTTTTATTGCTTGATCAACATTAAAATGTTCTACGATTTGTATTTTGAAACGGAAGTGGACTTTACGAATGCTTGAGATGAGAAATTCATGAATTTGTAGTCTAGACATAGGTGCAGGTCATGAAACCAATTAAATTAGTTGCAAAGCAATAATTTACAAGAGAATTTCTATACGGTAATGCTTAGTTCTAATCTTAAATCTACTAAGGGATTAGGGGTTACTTTGGAATTAAAGGTTCTGTCACTAAGACATTAAGTCAAGAATACTAAAGAGAATTCAGTAATAATTCAATAAAGGAATTCAATAACTAGGATCAAATTAGACACCAAGGTTGGATTCGAAGTGAAACTCATCCCTGACATTTTTCTCAATTTATAAAAGATCAATTTTACTACTGCTGTCAATTTTAATTATTATTTCAATCAACTTGGGAACTTTTTGTTCAATTTTAGTAACTAAATATAATTCAATAGTAAAATGCAATCCTTGAGTTCAACACTTGGTACTACCGTTTTATTATTACTTGCAACGATTCAATACACTTGCTGAAACGCTATCACTTGACCATTACAAGAATATACTCAAACCTATGGCATTGATTATGAGGAGACATTTGGTCATGTGGCAAAGATAAATACTATTCAGTCCTTACTATCCTTTGTTGCTCACTCAAGATGGGAACTACACCAACTTGTTGTAAAATAATTGCTTTTTTGCATGGAGACTAAGAGGAAGAGGTGTATATGGAGATTCCTCCAGACTTTGGTCTCATAGGTGTATTGATTGAATAAAGCCTTATATGAACTAAATCAGTCCTCATGAGCATGGTTTGAAAGATTTACAAAGGCAATGGTTTGCTTGGGATATAAGAAAAGATAAAGAGATCGCACTTTATTCTTTAAGCATTCACAAGGAGGAAAACTAATAGTATTTCTTGTTTATGTCGATGGTATTATTGTTACTAGAGATGATTTGAACGAGAGACAATTGCTCAAAGATAAATTATCAACAAAGTTTGAGATTGAGGTAGCATACTCAAAGCAAGGAATTTTTATCTCTCAAATGAAGTATATGCTTGATCTTTTGCAATAAGCAGGCAAACTAGGTTACAAAGTTGCAAGTGTTCCCATTGAGAAAAATCATAGGATGGGCTTCGAGGAAGAAAGTGCAAAAGTCAACAACGGTCGACTTTAAAGATTAGTGGGAAAATTGATTTACTTGGCACACACTAGGCCAAATTTGGCATATGCAATAAATGCGTTGGGCCAATTCATGTGTGATCCGACGGTGAGACACTTGCATGTTGTAGACCATGTTCTACAAAGTCAATCTAGGGAGAGGAATCTTGTTTAAAAGAGGTGGAAGCCTAACTTTGGAGGCTTATATTGATGCTGATTATGCGGATTCATTGATGATAGATTATCTACTTCAGGATATTGTATGTACCTTCTTGTGTGGGAAACTTGTTTATTAGAGGAGTAATAAACAAAGCATAGATATTCATTCACCAGCTTGAGGAAAAGTAATGTAAATATATTATTTGATAGTGTAATTCTTTATATGATTTTCATTTAGCCTTTTAATTAGGACCATCAAGTTTATCATAGTCTATTTGTATTCTTGTCGCAGTCTAATTCTGCAGAGGATATGATGAAGAAAATGTGGTTCTTAAATTCTCAATAAGATTTAATATTCCCTTTTTATGCTTATAATTTTTTCCCGATAGTAGTAACTTAGAAAGAGTTTTGAGTGCTTTAAAAGACTCCTTAGAGCTCAGTATTTGTTGCATTGAAACCAAATTTTATCATTTACTTAGTGGTTGTGTAACTCATTGTAGAGGTAATGGCCTGACCAATTTTATCCAATGTGAAGGTGAAGAGTATGTATTGTTATTTTTGGGTAGTACATAAGAAATAGTGCACATGCACACTTTATATGATTATGATTAGAACTAGACGTACGCTCGTGCGATGCACAGGGGTTAAAAATGTACTGATATATTGATCTTTAAAATAATAAAGTAGCAATCTAAGTTATCAAGTGTAATACAAAAGAGAACAAAAATTAGATAAAATGAACATGAATAGAAAATAAAGCAACTTATTTGGCATTTTGAAATACTTCTTCATAAACTACATTTGATGAAATGTTTGAATCACGACGTCCATCATCAACTAAGAGTATCTTCAAACATTTCCTTGATGTCACTCTTGTAGTTGTAACATACAGTTGTCCATGTGAGAAAACACTTAGCATAAGGTATTGTCCTAGATGATTCAAAGATTGTCCTTGAGTTTTATTCACAATCATTGCAAAAGAAACGACTAGCGGAATTTGCTTTCGTTGAAATTTTAAAGGAAACCTAGGATAAGAAGGCGTCAACAACAACCTAGGTCTATAAACCTTAGTTCCAATATGTCTTCCTAATAGCATTTTTCCTTCAAGAACATATTTCCTCATTATTGTGATGATAACCGAGTTCCATTACATATTACAAAATTTTGATCTATATTCCTTAACAACATGACTAGTACTCTAACTTTTAACCACAATACATGATTTGAAATGCCAAATAGATCAATTGTGTTAATAAATTATGGTGTTTGCACATCATTAAGCCCATCAACCTCTGAATTTGTAGAGTATAAAAGCTAAGATATAACTTTTTTTCACCTAGTATCATTGAGAACATGTGTTCATTGATAGCATAAACAATGTCATTTATAGAGGTCAATATATCACTATCCTGAAAATATATTGGATGACTCATATTAACCAAAAACGACAGGTAGTTAGCATCACCAATAAAAGTCAATGAGTCACCCAAAAATCATAACAACAAATCATCAAGAAGTTTTATGGTGATATTGTCGCTGTTTTCTTCACCAATTGTACTATCACCAACTGCTAACACCCAATTAGAAAATTCCCTTTTGTGAGCAATGATAAGCTAGAATTTATTTGAAAGGTTACTAGTTTACTACCTTTTTATTTTGTTTAGATTGCAATGAGAAGTGAAGGAACGAGTGAAGATTTTTGGTGCTAAAAAGCCTTGAAGTTGAAGTCAAGTGGTGCACTCATGGTCCATCCTGATCAAGAAAATGAAAGAAACTCAAGTTCGAGCAAGAATTACTGCCTTGCCGTAATGGATGAATGAGAAAAAATCAAGAATCTGCCACTCTAAGGAAACAAGGAATACTATTTGGTAGTAATAGTCATTATAGTTGTAATTTGCTCATCTTTTGATGCTGA
>NC_021162.2:4622767-4658586 GCF_000331145.2 Cicer arietinum
TGAACCGTTTTTCTTATATGATATTATGATGTTTCTTATAATTAAAGCTCATGAAGGAACCTAGGGCTATAAAAAGAACAAAAATACTCAGTTTTAGACACAAATTCTTACGCACAATCTCTTATTTCTCTTATTTTTGTTCTCGTATTTCTCTTTGAAAATTTCTAGTTTCAATCATATTCAGTTTTCTTTTATTATTTTATATTTTCAATGTTTTTATATTTAAGCTTTGATTCTACTATGATCATGTGTGAATAGATCTTCCTTGTCTTGAGGTTGTATGATTTCCAATGATGGATCTCTAACGATTTCTTTTTCTTTTTGTCATGGGTATTGATCTTTTAATCCAATCTTAGTAAGAATCATACTCATACTTGAATATCAATTAATATACCGAAAGGAGGATTTGATATCTGACCCCTAAGATTAGACAAGAGAATCAAATTATAAAAATAGATTTTGGTTCTCTTGAAATCATGAGAGATATCTTCTCTTAAATGATTTTGCTAATACATCAATCATGAAAATAGGTTGATTATTAGTTTAAAATACACTTTTACTCTTAGAAAAAATACTTTAGTTATAATTACTTATCTGATTTTCAAGAGCAAAACACCTATAACTTAGAGAATGTTAGTTTTATTATATCCATCATTGTGAATACTACAATCCCAAAGTTTTATTTTTATTGTGAATTTTTACCAAAAATCATTATCAACATTTCCTCTTTTTTAGCTAATTATCATAAAAAAGGAGAGATTGATACTCATAACAAAGTTATTATGGGAACGATAATTTTTACTACGCAATAATATCGTCCACTTGTGGTCCTATCAAGCAACTTTTGCCTCTGAACTACCATGAAGAAGTCTCATGTCTGCGTGCAATGTCACGACTTCACAAAAAATCCAATGGTATGATGAATTAATAATAGCATGAACAACATCTTGCTTTGTTGCTTTTGGAATAACAAACAAAATTTGTCTAAAATCTCTGGTGAACACAACAACCTTTCCACCAAATGGTATATCTAACTTTTTACCTTTGTGATCACGAATCACGTCTCTAAAAGCATTATCCATTGCCTGAAAACAATGTTTATAAGTCATTGGTGCTTCATATGATATAATGAGTTTTGTTTTTGCAATCAATTATGCCAGTGGAAAATTCTGAGTTGTGCTGCAAATTGAATATTCATCAACTTCTAATGGTATGGAGAATCTTGAATGTGCAGTTCTACCTCCAAGACTAACTAAAGCTGCAATTCCACTTGACACCGTTGTTAAAACGATGTCTCCCTTAGATCTAAATGTAGTCGACATGGACCTCCTGATAGAGTTTCAACAAGTGTATTGAATCGATGCAAATAATAGTTAAAACAGTAGTACTTAGTGTCGAACTCAAGGATTGAGTTTTACTATCGAATTATATTTATTTACTAAAATTGAACAAAAAGTTCTCAAATTGATTGAAATGATATTTAAAATTAACAACAGTAATAAAATTGATCATTTATAATAAGAAAAATGTTAGAGATGAGTTTCATTTTGAATCCAACACTAGTGTCTAATTTGATCCTAGTTATTGAATTCCTTTATTGAATTATTACCGAATTCTCTTTATTATTCTTGTCCTAATAACTTAGTGACAGAACCTTTAATTCCAAAGTAAACCATAATTCTTTAGTGGATTTAAAATTAAAATTAAGTCTTATCGTATATGAATTATCTTGTTAAACTATTGCATTTGCAACTAATTTAACTGGTTTCATGACCTGCATCTATCTCTAGACTACAAATTCATGAATTTCTTATCTCAAGCATTCGTAAAATCCACTTTCGTTTCAAAATACGAATCGTAGAACATTTTAATGTTGATCAAGCAATAAAAAGCATTAAGCACAGAGATGAGAAAAATAATTCAATAAACTCATTCATATAACTAGAAATCAAATCAGAAAAATAAGGGTTTCATCTTGTTACATTTATCTTTAACAAATAGGGTTTAGTTACTCATGATAGAGATGAAGAAAATAGAGATTAGAGAAGAATTACAAGAAAGATTCATGAATGATTCTTGATAAAATTGCTCCAATGGTGTTAGAAACGGTCGTCTTTGAGTTTCTCTACTAGGGCACAAGTCTCCTAACTTCATAATGGTCAAAAAGATACCTAGAAAGTGACGAAAAATGTATTTTAATGAATGTTGTCGCGTGCCACGTGCCCCATGCGCATATTTTTCGCTTCAAGCGCGACTTGGCAGATTCAAAAGGGTGGAAATGCGCCCTAGGAAATAAGTACATAAACATTTCATTAAATCAAATAATTAAAATCAACAAAATATATCAAATAACTCCTCAAATTAACTAATGAATAAAAGATAACTAAGACTAAAAACAATGAAAAATATGCATATGATGAAGAGTTATCACCTACAAAGATAAGTTTTCCTGGTACCACCATAACCATATATATAAAAAAATTAGGTTTTCTTTCCTGAATACGTGCCATGGTCCTATCATAAATTCTTTTATGGTCAACAATCATAGTAGACATTAGCTTAGTGTGTTATGCAGCCAAATACTCCCTATCGTAATTTACCTAATCATAAATGAGTTTATTTTGGATTTTATAACTCAATGACTAATCAGCTTGAAGCATTGTTGGAAAGGCACTCAAACTCTTACCATTACTCTATAAAAATGATTCAATCTTTACTAAACAAAATATTTAATCTCACCGTCTGTCAATTCGAGTTCCACACACACACAACACAATATTCCCATGTTTTGATCTAGAAAAAACTAGTCTTATCATTTGGTCTGACATCAGTAACGTTGCAAAAAGTTTTCTCGAATAAAAACGTGCACCCCAACTGCTTTGCATCATGTATTTCTTGTCACCATTTAGCAAACTCCTATAAAAGCATGTTTCTTTAAATGTTTTATAAACCACATTGTCCATTGTTTTAATATCTTCATAACTTTCAAGTTCTCTGACATAATTAAGCAATGCTTTCAAGTAAAATCTCTTACTTGATGCTTGTGCAAAACGAACCATTCTAATTGTAAATATCTTTTTGTGAGGACACCACTCATTATCACAATCCTTTCCAAACAAATTTGAGTGGAAATTGAATGTAAGTAAGATTTTTAGCCCTAGTTATTTTATATTTGCTTTCATCCATGTCAAAAACTTAGCTCTTTTATTCTTTGGTTTATTCACCACTTCATCAATTGGAGCGTCATCATCAAGCACGACTCAACATATTCAAAAGGCTGAAAATGTGCCCCAGGCGCAGTTGTTGTGCTTCAGACGCACAACTTCTTATATTTGATGTTTTCTGCATTTTTCACCGCTTGTGAGTCTGAATTGGGTTCTGGTGTTTTTATGAAAGTTGTAGCTATGGATCTTAGCTTTCTTTTTCAATTGGTTTGACTCCAACTTGAAATCTACAACTCCAGCTATGGCTGAAATACTCCACATAAGTAATGTTGATTTCTCACCAAAATTCAACACTGCACTAAAACAAAGTAACAATGCAAAACTACAAAAAAGTATCTACTTAATAAAGGAAATAAAAATATAAACATTTCATTAAATCAAAGAATTAAAATCCACAAAATATATCAAATAACTCTTTAAATTAATTAATGAATAAAAGATAACTAAAACTAAAAACAATGAAAAATATGCATATGATGAATGAAGAATTATCACCTACAAATATAAGTTTTTCTGGTACCACCATAACTATATATATAAAAAAGTTCAGGTTTTCTTTCCTAAATACGTGCAATGGTCCTATCATAAATTCTTCTCTGGTCAACAATCATAGTAGACATTAGCTTAGTGTGTTATGCAGCCAAATACTCCCTATCAAAATTTACCTAATCATAAATGAATTTATTTTGGATTTTATAACTCAATGACTAATAAGCTTGAAGCAAAGGCACTCAAACTCTTACTATCACTATTACTCATTTTTACCACTTTTGATTGCATTGCATGTGAATGTAATAAATAGATCTAGATATACAACCCTTGAACATATTGTCATAGCATCTTGATAATGTTGATGCATACAGCGAGTAACCCTTACAAAAGTTGATGGCAATACAATCCTTCTATCTGTCGTGAAATCTACCTGTCATGAAAGATCATTTTCTCCTCTAAGAATGGCTTATGTGGAACCACTGTACATTTCTGCCCTTAAATCCTTTTAATGAATTTGCACTTACTGCAATCTTGAAGACTTTATCATGCTATTCCCAATCAGTTTTGAGGGATTTAAGTGACTCCTTATGACTAAATGTTGTATTGAAACTAAATTTGCCCATTTACATAGTGATTGTATAACTAATTGTAGAATCTATGCCCTGACCAATTTTATTCAATGTGTAAGTAAATAGTATGTATTTTTATTGAGTAGTACGAAAGAAATTGTACACAAACACACTTACTGAATTATGATTAGAATTTTAAAAGATTTTGTTTTGCCAAGACCAATATACAACAACTTATCAACTATTAAATTAATGAAAGCATAAGGAAAAATTGTGAAGCATAAAGATATATGATAAATTGCAAGAAAAAAATTGATAAATTAGTGTTTTGGTTCATTACTCGGTGTACAAGGCATTCCACATTTGGTTCAATTTCCCTCCACTTCACAACATTACACTTTTCTTTATCCAAACATACATTTCTAGTCATAATCTGGCTATGTAAAAATATTAATATCAGGTCATGTGACTAAAAACAAAGAATACAAGTCTTAAAACTATTAGGAATTTGATGGAGTCTATTAGGGTGAGTGATTTTAGTAATGTTAAGGAATTCGATAATAGCCTTGGAAATTTTTTGGAGTAGACTAAAATAATCAAAGCATGAACTAAGATTGTTTTGTAGTGTTGACAACTGCTTCTGAATTGCATTTCAAGATTAATTTAAAAATACAAGATTACTTCTTTTAAACTGATTAACAACAAAGTCAAACATAATTCTCACAATATAAATCGAAAATTAGATTTAAAATTAACATGATATCAATAAAATAAAAATTAATAAGACTTTAATTGTTGAAAGCATAACATTCATTCAAGATTTATATTACAAAAGCGAGTAGATTCACATTTCTGAACAAACACAATGCAAATTAGTGACTTCTTACAAGAGAATATAGGCTAAACAAACCCTAACAGAGCAAATCAATGAAATCCAAATCTAAGCCCTCTCGCCTCTAATTCTTCTTGCAAGTTGAATATCCTTTGGCATAATAGTAACTCTCTTAGCGTGAATTGCACAAAGGTTAGTATCTTCAAACAAACCAACAAGATACGCTTCAGCGGCTTCTTGAAGAGCAGAAACTGCACTGCTTTGGAATCTCAGATCTGTTTTGAAATCCTGTGCGATTTCTCTAACCAATCTTTGGAATGGAAGCTTCCTTATCAGAAGCTCTGTGCTCTTCTGATACTTTCTGATTTCTCTCAATGCAACTGTTCCTGGACGGAATCTGTGTGGCTTCTTCACTCCTCCGGTCGCCGGAGCAGATTTCCTAGCGGCTTTTGTTGCTAGTTGTTTCCTTGGAGCTTTGCCTCCGGTGGATTTGCGTGCTGTTTGTTTGGTACGAGCCATTTTGAACAGAAAGAAATGAGAGAGTAAAATTGTTTGAGGAAGGAGCGTAAGAAGGAAAACTGAGAAGCGATGAAATTGAAAGAAAAGATTGAGTGATATATATAAGAAGGGGAGGATGAATGAGGAAAAAGCGGGAATTGTGAAAATTTTCACAGGATTTGAGAATGTGAGATGGGAAGATGATGACCGTTGATTAGAGAATATATCTACGGTCGCGCGTTTCTAAACAGAAGAGCATGAGGTTTGTGATCCGTGGCAAGATAAAGTGACCAATAGGATTATTTCCTTATACTTTATTTATTGATAATTGTGACATAGCGGTAATTGTTCAAACTCAATTGGTAGTGAGAATGAGACGAGGTGGTACTTATCTCCTACATATCGGGTTCGAATCCCACGAAAGTCAAAAACTCGCTATTAAGTACGGCGACAAGGTCGTGAATAACATCGCCTAAGGGTCGGGATGTTTGCAAGGCAATTGGAGTTGCTAAGGAACAAAAAGGGTTATACTAATTGTCTAATGCACAAACTAGTCGGAATGTGTTGTCTTATACACTTCAGTCTCAATCAGAGTCGTATTCCTTCTGCCTCACGAGTATGGCTCCAGCTTAAACGACTTGGTCATCCTCTTCTTCCATTAATGAAATGTATGTTTTCATCTTTGTTTTCAAAACAATTTGTTGAATCTTTTAAATGCGATATATGTTAGTTTTCTAAGCACCATCAGACTACTTTTCTAAGATCCTATTTCTAATATTTCTAGTGCAAGATGATTTGTCGCCTTTATCGATGATTGTTCTCAAGTAACTTGTATTTTTTTATAAAGGGTAAATCAAAAGTACCTCAACAGTTCATACAATTTTATTGTATGGTACATACACAATTTTGGAAAGTCAACAAAAGATTACGTTTTGGAAATGGGAAGGAATATGATAATCACAACCTTACAAGCTTTAATAGTAAACATGGCATTATTTATGAATTTACATATGATGACACTTCTCAATCAAATGGAATTTCAGAAAGAAAGAATCGTCATCTCGTCCTATAGGTAATATTAGTCATGTTTAGTTTATGATCTCACTTTTTTACTTTTATTTCAATTATATAAAGTCTTGAGTCCCGAGTATTTGGAAGTGTAGCTTTTCTCCATGTTCATAAACAACACGAACTAAGTTGGATCCTCGTGTAATTAGATTTGTCTTAGTGTGATATCTTAAAAATGTATAACTCAAAATTTATCCCTCAATCATGCGACATATACCAGATATAAGACAAGTATCACACTCTTCATATAATTGTAGTAGAATATCATCATTATAATCTTCCATGCTCTACATCAAATAGTTATCTCAAACAAAGAAGAGACAAACCACTAGACATGACATTAACAAGTTCAACAAGTAAAAAAAAAATAACATAAAATAAAATAACATCAAAAAATTTATTGCAGAGCAAAAAATTTCAATTAAGTAAAAAATTTAAATTCAATAACACAGATTTTTACTGTTTTAGGGATCTTTTTCACTATTGGGAAGTTGGTAGACTTGTGCTCTAGCATAGAAACTCAAAGACGGTCGTTTCTAACATCATTGGAGCAGTTTTATCAAGAATCATTCACGAATCCTTCTTGTAATTCTTCTCTAATCCTTATCTCTTTTATTTCTGTCATGAGTAACTAAACCCTATTTGTTAGGGATGAGTGTAACAAGATAAAACCCTTATTTTTATGATTTGATTTCTAGTTATATGAATGAGTTTATTGAATTATTTTTCTTATCTATGTGCTTAACGCTTTTTACTGCTTGATCAACATTAAAATGTTCTACGATTTGTATTTTGAAACGGAAGTGGACTTTACGAAGGCTTGAGATGAGAAATTCATGAATTTGTAGTCTAGACATAGGTGCAGGTCATGAAACCAATTAAATTAGTTGCAAAGCAATACTTTACAAGCGAATTTCTATACGGTAATGCTTAGTTCTAATCTTAAATCTACTAAGGAATTAGGGGTTACTTTGGAATTAAAGGTTCTGTCACTAAGACATTAGGGCAAGAATAATAAAGACAATTCGGTAATAATTCAATAAATGAATTTCATAACTAGGATCAAATTAGATACCAAGGTTGGATTCGAAGTGAAACTCATCCCTAACATTTTTCTCAATTTATAAAAGATCAATTTTACTACTGCTGTCAATTTTAATTATTATTTCAATCAACTTGGGAACTTTTTGTTCAATTTTAGTAACTAAATATAATTCAATAGTAAAACGCAATCCTTGAGTTCGACACTCGGTACTACCGTTTTATTATTACTTGCAACGATTCAGTACACTTGTTGAAACGCTATCACTTGACCATTACAAGAATATACTCAAACCTATGGCATTGATTATGAGGAGACATTTGGTCATGTGGCAAAGATAAATACTATTCAGTCCTTACTATCCTTTGTTGCCCACTCAAGATGGGAACTACACCAACTTGTTGTAAAATAATTGCTTTTTTGCATGGAGACTAAGAGGAAGAAGTGTATATGGAGATTCCTCCAGACTTTGGTCTCATAGGTGTATTTATTGAATAAAGCCTTATATGAACTAAATCAGTCCTCATCAGCATGGTTTGAAAGATTTACAAAGGCAATGGTTTGCTTGGGATATAAGAAAAGATAAAGAGATCACACTTTATTCTTTAAGCATTCACAAGGAGGAAAACTAATAGTATTTCTTGTTTATGTCGATGGTATTATTGTTACTGGAGATGATTTGAACGAGAGACAATTGCTCAAAGATAAATTATCAACAAAGTTTGAGATTGAGGTAGCATACTCAAAGCAAGGAATTTTTATCTCTCAAATGAAGTATATGCTTGATCTTTTGCAAGAAGCAGGCAAACTAGGTTACAAAGTTGCAAGTGTTCCCATTGAGAAAAATCATAGGATGGGCTTCGAGGAAGAAAGTGCAAAAGTCGACAACGGTCAACTTTAAAGATTAGTGGGAAAATTGATTTACTTGGCACACACTAGGCCAAATTTGGCATATGCAATAAATGCGTTGGGCCAATTCATGTGTGATCCGACGGTGAGACACTTGCATGTTGTAGACCATGTTCTACAAAGTCAATCTAGGGAGAAGAATCTTGTTTAAAAGAGGTGGAAGCCTAACTTTAGAGGCTTATATTGATGTTGATTATGCAGATTCATTGATGATAGATTATCTACTTCAGGATATTGTATGTACCTTCTTGTGTGGGAAACTTGTTTATTAGAGGAGTAATAAACAAAGCATAAATATTCATTCACCAGCTTGAGGAAAAGTAATGTAAATATATTATTTGACAGTGTAATTCTTTATATGATTTTCATTTAGCCTTTTAATTAGGACCATCAAGTTTATCATAGTCTATTTGTATTCTTGTCGCACTCTAATTCTGCAGAGGATATGATGAAGGAAAAGTGGTTCTTAAATTCTCAATAAGATTTGATATTCCCTTTTTATGCTTATAATTTTTTCCCGGTAGTACTAACTTAGAAAGAGTTTTGAGTGCTTTAAAAGACTCCTTAGAGCTCAGTATTTGTTGCATTGAAACCAAATTTTATCATTTACTTAGTGGTTGTGTAACTCATTGTAGAGGTAATGGCCTGACCAATTTTATCCAATGTGTTGGTGAAAAGTATGTATTGTTATTTTTGGGTAGTACATAAGAAATAGTGCACATGCACACTTTATATGATTATGATTAGAACTAGACGTACGCCCGTGCGATGCACAGGGGTTAAAAATGTACTGATATATTGATCTTTAAAATAATAAAGTAGCAATCTAAGTTATCAACTGTAATACAAAAGAGAACAACAATTAGATAAAATGAACATGAATAGAAAATAAAGCAACCTATTTGGCATTTTGAAATTCTTCTTCATAAACTACATTTGATGAAATGTTTGAATCACGACGTCCATCATCAATTAAGAGTATCTTCAAACATTTCCTTGATGTCACTCTTGTAGTTGTAACATACAGTTGTCCATGTGAGAAAACACTTAGCATAAGGTATTGTCCTAGATGATTCAAAGATTGTCCTTGAGTTTTATTCACAATCATTGCAAAAGAAACGACTAGCGGAAATTGCTTTCGTTGAAATTTTAAAGGAAACCTAGGATAAGAAGGCGTCAACAACAACCTAGGTCTATAAACCTTAGTTCCAATATGTCTTCCTAATAGCATTTTTCCTTCAAGAACATACTTCCTCATTATTGTGACGATAAACCGAGTTCCATTACATAGTACAAAATTTTGATCTATATTCCTTAACAACATGACTAGTACTCTAACTTTTAACCACAATACATGATTTGAAATGCCAAATAGATCAATTGTGTTAATAAATTATGATGTTTGCACATCATTAAGCCCATCAACATCTGAATTCGTAGAGTATAAAAGCTAAGATATTTTTTTTTCACCTAGTATCATTGAGAACATGTGTTCATTGATAGCATGAACAATGTCATTTATAGAGGTCAATATATCACTATCCTAAAAATATATTGGATGACTCATATTAACCAAAAACGACAGGTAGTTAGCATCACCAATAAAAGTCAATGAGTCACCCAAAAATCATAACAACAAATCATCAAGAAGTTTTATGGTGATATTGTCGCTGTTTTCTTCACCAATTGTACTATCACCAACTGCTAACACCCAATTAGAAAATTCCCTTTTGTGAGCAATGACAAGCTAGAATGTATTTGACAGGTTACTAGTTTACTACCTTTTTATTTTGTTTAGATTGCAATGAGAAGTGAAGGAACGAGTGAAGATTTTTGGTGCTAAAAAGCCTTGAAGTTGAAGTCAAGTGGTGCACTCATGGTCCATCTTGATCAAGAAAATGAAAGAAACTCAAGTTCGAGCAAGAATTACTGCCTTGCCGTAATGGATGAATGAGAAAAAATCAAGAATCTGCCACTCTAAGGCAACAAGGAATACTATTTGGTAGTAATAGTCATTATAGTTGTAATTTGCTCATCTATTGATGCTGAACCATTTTTCTTCTATGATATTATGATGTTTCTTATAATTATTGCTAATGAAGGAACCTAGGGCTATAAAAAGAACAAAAATACTCAGTTTTAGACACAAATTCCTACCCACAATCTCTTATTTTTGTTCTCGTATTTCTCTTTGAAAATTTCTAGTTTCAATAATATTCAGTTTTCTTTTATTATTTTATATTTTCAATGTTTTTATATTTAAGCTTTGATTCTACTATGATCATGTGTGAATAGATCTTCCTTGTCATGAGGTTGTATGATTTCCAATGATGGATCTCTAACGATTTCTATTTCTTTTTGTCATGGGTATTGATCTTTTAATCCAATCTTAGTAAGAATCATACTCATACTTGAATATCAATTAATATACCGAAAGGAGGATTTGATATCTGATCCCTAAGATTAGACAAGAGAATCAAATTATAAAAATAGATTTTGGTTCTCTTGAAATCATGAGAGATATCTTCTCTTAAAGGATTTTGCTAATACATCATTCATGAAAATAGGTTGATTATTAGTTTAAAATACACTTTTACTCTTAGAAAAAATACTTTAGTTATAATTATTTATCTGATTTTCAAGAGCATAACACCTATAACTTAGAGAATGTTAGTTTTATTATATCCATCATTGTGAATACTACAATCCCAAAGTTTTATTTTTATTGTGACTTTTTACCAAAAATCATTATCAACATTTCCTCTTTTTTAGCTAATTATCATAAAAAATGAGAGATTGATACTCATAACAAAGTTATTATGGGAACGATAATTTTTACTACGCAATAATATCGTCCACTTGTGGTCCTATCAAACAACTTTTGCCTCTGAACTACCATGAAGAAGTCTCATGTCTACGTGCAATGTCACGACTTCACAAAAAATCCAATGGTATGATGAATTAATAATAGCATGAACAACATCTTGCTTTGTTGCTTTTGGACAATTCCGAGTTGCAATTATGCCAGTGGACAATTCCGAGTTGTGCTGCAAATTGAATATTCATCAACTTCTAATGGTATGGAGAACCTTGAATGTGCAGTTCTACCTCCAAGACTAACTAAAGCTGCAATTCCACTTGACACCATTGTTAAAACGATGTCTCCCTTAGATCTAAATGTAGTCGACATGGACCTCCTGATAGAGTTTCAACAAGTGTATTGAATCGATGCAAATAATAGTTAAAACGGTAGTACTTAGTGTCGAACTCAAGGATTGAGTTTTACTATCGAATTATATTTATTTACTAAAATTGAATAAAAAGTTCTCAAATTGATTGAAATGATATTTAAAATTAACAACAGTAATAAAATTGATCCTTTATAATAAGAAAAATGTTAGAGATGAGTTTCATTTTGAATCCAACATTGGTGTCTAATTTGATCCTAGTTATTGAATTCCTTTATTGAATTATTACCGAATTCTCTTTATTATTCTTGTCCTAATAACTTAGTGACAGAACCTTTAATTCCAAAGTAAACCATAATTCCTTAGTGGATTTAAAATTAAAATTAAGTCTTACCGTATATGAATTATCTTGTTAAACTATTGCATTTGCAACTAATTTAACTGGTTTCATGACTTGCATTTATCTCTAGACTACAAATTCATGAATTTCTTATCTCAAGCATTCGTAAAATCCACTTTCGTTTCAAAATACGAATCGTAGAACATTTTAATGTTGATCAAACAATAAAAAGCATTAAGCACAGAGATGAGAAAAATAATTCAATAAACTCATTCATATAACTAGAAATCAAATCAGAAAAATAAGGGTTTCATCTTGTTACATTTATCTTTAACAAATAGGGTTTAGTTACTCATGATAGAGATGAAGAAAATAGAGATTAGAGAAGAATTACAAGAAAGATTCATGAATGATTCTTGATAAAATTGCTCCAATGGTGTTAGAAACGGTCGTCTTTGAGTTTCTCTACTAGGGCACAAGTCTCCTAACTTCATAATGGTCAAAAAGATACATAGAAAGTGACGGAAAAATGTATTTTAATGAATGTTGTCGCGTGCCACGTGCCCCATGCGCAGATTTTTTGCTTCAAGCGCGACTTGGCAGATTCAAAAGGGTGGAAATGCATCCTAGGAAATAAGTACATAAACATTTCATTAAATCACATAATTAAAATCAACAAAATATATCAAATAACTCCTCAAATTAACTAATGAATAAAAGATAACTAAGACTAAAAACAATGAAAAATATGCATATGATGAAGAGTTATCACCTACAAAGATAAGTTTTCCTGGTACCACCATAACCATATATATAAAAAAATTAGGTTTTCTTTCCTGAATACGTGCCATGGTCCTATCATAAGTTCTTTTATGGTCAACAATCATAGTAGACATTAGCTTAGTGTGGTATGCAGCCAAATACTCCCTATCGTAATTTACCTAATCATAAATGAGTTTATTTTGGATTTTATAACTCAATGACTAATCAGCTTGAAGCATTGTTGGAAAGGCACTCAAACTCTTACCATTACTCTATAAAAATGATTCAATCTTTACTAAACAAAATATTTAATCTCACCGTCTGTCAATTGGAGTTCCACACACACACAACACAATATTCCCATGTTTTGATCTAGAAAAAACTAGTCTTATCAATTGGTCTGATATCAGTAACGTTGCAAAAAGTTTTCTCAAATAAAAACTTGCACCCCAACTGCTTTGCATCATGTATTTCTTGTCACCATTTAGCAAACCCCTATAAAAGCATGTTTCTTTAAATGTTTTATAAACCACATTGTCCATTGTTTTAATATCTTCATAACTTTCAAATTCTCTGACATAATTAAGCAATGCTTTCAAGTAAAATCTCTTACTTGATCCTGGTGCAAAACGAACCATTCTAATTGTAAATATCTTTTTGTGAGGACACCACTCATTATCACAATCCTTTCCAAACAAATTTGAGTGGAAATTGAATGTAAGTAAGATTTTTAGCCCTAGTTATTTTATATTTGCTTTCATCCATGTCAAAAACTTAGCTCTTTTATTCTTTGGTTTATTCACCACTTCATCAATTGGAGCGTCATCATCAAGCACGACTCAACATATTCAAAAGGCTGAAAATGTTCCCCAGGCGCAGTTGTTGTGCTTCAGGCGCACAACTTCTTATATTTGATGTTTTCTGCATTTTTCACCGCTTGTGAGTCTGAATTGGGTTCCGGTGTTTTTATGAAAGTTGTAGCTATGGATCTTAGCTTTCTTTTGCAATTGGTTTGACTCCAATGGACATCTACAACTCCAGCTATGGCTGAAATACTCCACATAGGTAATGTTGATTTCTCACCAAAATTCAACATTGCACTAAAACAAAGTAACAATGCAAAACTACAAAAAAGTATCTACTTAATAAAGGAAATAAAAATATAAACATTTCATTAAATCAAAGAATTAAAATCCACAAAATATATCAAATAACTCTTTAAATTAATTAATTAATAAAAGATAACTAAAACTAAAAACAATGGAAAAATATGCATATGATGAATGAAGAATTATCACCTACAAATATAAGTTTTTCTAGTACCACCATAACTATATATATAAAAAGTTCAGGTTTTCTTTCCTAAATACGTGCAATGGTCCTATCATAAATTCTTCTCTGGTCAACAATCATAGTAGACATTAGCTCAGTGTGTTATGCAGCCAAATACTCCCTATCAAAATTTACCTAATCATAAATGAATTTATTTTGGATTTTATAACTCAATGACTAATAAGCTTGAAGCAAAGGCACTCAAACTCTTACTATTACTATTACTCATTTTTACCACTTTTGATTGCATGTGAATGTAATAAATAGATCTAGATATACAACCCTTGAACATATTGTCATAGCATCTTGATAATGTTGATGCATACAGCGAGTAACCCCTACAAAAGTTGATGGCAATACAATCCTTCTATCTGTCGTGAAATCTACATATCGTGAAATCTACCTGTCGTGAAAGATCATTTTCTCCTCTAAGAATGGCTTATGTGGAACCACTGTACATTTCTGCCCTTAAATCCTTTTAATGAATTTGCACTGACTGCAATCTTGAAGACTTTATCATGCTATTCCCAATCAGTTTTGAGGGCTTTAAGTGACTCCTTATGACTCAATGTTGTATTGAAACTAAATTTGCCCATTTACATAGTGATTGTATAACTAATTGTAGAATCTATGCCCTGGCCAATTTTATTCAATGTGTAAGAAAATAGTATGTATTTTTATTTGAGTAGTACCAAAGAAATTGTACACAAACACACTTATTGAATTATTATTAGAATTTCAAAAGATTTTGTTTTGCCAAGACCAATATACAATTGTATTAATGAAAGCATAAGGAAAAATTGTGAAGCAGAAAGATATATGATAAATTGCAAGAAAAAAATTGATAAATTAGTGTTTTGGTTCATTACTCGGTGTACGAGGCATTCCACATTCCACTTCACAACATTACACTTTTCTTTATCCAAACATACATTTCTAGTAATAATCTGGCTATGTAAAAATATTCATATCAGGTCATGTGACTAAAAACAAAGAATACAAGTCTTACAACTATTAGCAATTTGATGGAGTCTATTAGGGTGAGTGAATTTATTAATGTTAAGGAATTCGATAATACCCTTGGAAATTTTTGAGTAGACTAGAATAATCAAGCATGAGCTAAGATTGTTTTGTAGTGTTGACAACTGCTTCTGAGTTGCATTTCAAGATTAATTTAAAAATACAAGATTACTTCTTTTAAACTGATTAACAACAAAGTCAAACATAATTCTCACAATATAAATCGAAAATTAGATTTAAAATTAACATGATATCAATAAAATAAAAATTAATAAGACTTTAATTGTTAAAAGCATAACATTCATTCAAGATTTATATTACAAAAGCGAGTAGATTCACATTTCTGAACAAACACAATGCAAATTAGTGACTTCTTACAAGAGAATATAGGCTAAACAAACCCTAACAGAGCAAATCAATGAAATCCAAATCTAAGCCCTCTCGCCTCTAATTCTTCTTGCAAGTTGAATATCCTTAGGCATAATAGTAACTCTCTTAGCGTGAATTGCACAAAGGTTAGTATCTTCAAACAAACCAACAAGATACGCTTCAGCGGCTTCTTGAAGAGCAGAAACTGCACTGCTTTGGAATCTCAGATCTGTTTTGAAATCCTGTGCGATTTCTCTAACCAATCTTTGGAATGGAAGCTTCCTTATCAGAAGCTCTGTGCTCTTCTGATACTTTCTGATTTCTCTCAATGCAACTGTTCCTGGACGGAATCTGTGTGGCTTCTTCACTCCTCCGGTCGCCGGAGCAGATTTCCTAGCGGCTTTTGTTGCTAGTTGTTTCCTTGGAGCTTTGCCTCCAGTGGATTTGCGTGCTGTTTGTTTGGTACGAGCCATTTCGAACAGAAAGAAATGAGAGAGCGGAAAATTGTCAGTTGAAAGTGCGATGAGAAGGAAGATTGAGAAGCGATGAAATTGAAAGAAAAGATTGAGTGATATATATAAGAAAGGGATGATGAATGAGGAAAAAGCGGGAATTGTGAAAATTTTCACAGGATTTGAGAATGTGAGATGGGAAGCTTATGACCGTTGATTAGAGAATATATCTACGGTCGCGCGTTTCTAAACAGAAGAGCATGAGGATCGTGATCCGTGGCAAGATAAATTAACCAATAGGATTATTTCGTTATATTTTATTTATTGAGAATTGTGACAGAGCGGTAATTGCCCAAACTCCTTTTTGTTCCGTCAAAAACCTCTTCTTTTTGTTTTTCTTGAAATAAAATTTTCGTCCCCTATAAATATATTAATATATTTTTTAATTTTATAAAGATACTTAAAACTTCCATCTTCAAATAATTTTTGTTATCAAATTTAACTTATGTTTTTTAATAAAAATTCACACTGCAAATATCAAATAATTTATTTTAAGATGTGTCACTATGAGAATCGGTGAGTCGATGAAGCTTGCTCATGTATCGAAGATGTGAAGGAAAAATACATGGGGTGATATTTCTATTACTAAGGCATATTGGACTAAAAAAAATCCTAGGGAAACTAAAATGTCAAACCCTTTCAATAGTAAGTTATAATATGTGATTATTGTGAAGATGTTTGAACCAAAAATGTGGGTTGAATCATAAACGTAATGTTGGACAAACCTACACTAATCTACGAGCCACGATTTCAAATATTTCACATGCTTTCGATGTTAAGTTACTTTTTGTTTTGTTATTGTACTGTTATTTTTGAATTTCAAAAACTTTGAAAAAACAATTTATGTCACCGACAATATTACTGGGTTGAGTCGCGAACTAGGTTGTTATCTTTAAGACGTTTCAAGGCACTACCAAAAAGGTGCAAGACATACTATCAACCACGAAGTCCCCAAGATAAAACAGTTCATATCACTGTATAGGAGTTCTACTGCACTATAGAAAAATCGTTCTAGAATTATACTCACAATATGGCAGTCTGATAACTACCAGTTGTAATATGGTATTAAGACCATTCAAAAGAAATGGAAGAAATGAGTAAGGAAAGTGAGAAGTGAGAAAAGCCTCAAATACAGAGAACTTTTGGTGTGTCTTTTCCACTGAGGAGAACACTGTATTTATAGATAAAATTTGCAACTGGATTAGACAGAAAAATGCGATCCATTAGGTCTACTTCACTAAACGTGCGCCACAATTTGTTTGACCACCAAAACGTGTACCACGTTTCGTTTGACCACAATATGTGCCCTCATACTTGACTTAGGTTTTTGACCGGGCAATAACAGATACGCGAGACCAGTAATTAGGGTTTTGACCAACAAAACTGAAGCGCGAATTCAAGGGCAAGGAACTAATTAGATCAGATGTTGAATGTTGACTCGGTGGAGGGCAATTACGTAATTAACGTATCAATTAGAGATAAAAACGCAAGCATTTATTTAATTAAATAAATAATTAATTTTCATATGTTAAAAAATAATACACCACGTAGCCAAAGCCAAGGCCCAGGCCCGCCGAGCCGAGTCAGTTAGACGGCGACGCGCGCGCGTCGGTGGTGGTCAATTTTGCTTGTGTTCTCCCTCCTTTACAAAATTGGGGTACCCCTTGGGGCACACCTCAAGTACCATACCTCCACCTTATATACCTTACTAGTGTGTGATATCCCTCCTATGTGGGACTTTCTTATTTTTCAATTCACAACAACACTAGCTCTCATAAATGTCATCATTATTTCCAACAAACTTCCATTAAAATCATCATTATTTCCAACAATCCCCCACTTGAATTTAAAAAGAAGGTTTTTGAAATAGCATCAAACGCTTCTATAAGATTATGCATAAACAAATGTGTCTCTTGACTTGAACCTTTGCATAGCAAGTCAGATTCAACAAGAGTGACTTGTAGTCTTGAACTCTATCTCTGACATCAAACCCACACACAACCTTTTCATTTGAGTGTATTCTTAAAAGCCCATGCATTTATGGACATGCACGTGTATCCCAGTATAGTGAACACTCTAGAAATTATGCCTCGAAATTTCATAGGAAGCGGCCCCACTTCCACATTCACATAGGTGAGTTTATCAACAATACTCCTGTAGCAAGGTACTCCACTCCACATAGAGTATAGATTTCATTAAGAGTTTCTATTATCTCATCCTTTCATCGCTTCAAGAATCATGCTTCTTTCATATGTAATATAACATGTTCATTTCTTATCATTATGCCTTGTTATTACCCATTGAACCTAATTCTTGGGATCTCCAGTCTTTTAGGTCGGGTTACCATCATAAGTGACACATTTATCTATAGGAAATAGTCCCATCCTTTTGGATGTATTTAGGACTTTCTCTCTAGTTAATCCTTTCGTCAAAGGATCTGCTAAATTATCATCAGTGCGTACATGATCCACTATAACAACTCCTTTAGAAAGTAATTCTCTAACGGTGTTGTGTTTACGATGTATTTGCCGTCTCTTACCGTTGTAATAACGATTCTCAATTTTTGCAATAGTCGCAGTACTATCACAGTGGATCAACACATCTGACAGAGGTTTTTCCCACAAAGGGATCTCTGCTAGCAAACATCTCAACCAACTTGCTTCTTCACTAGTAGTAGCTAATGCTATCATTTCAAACTCCATAGTGGAACTAAGCCAATATCGTTTGTTTCTTCGATTTCCATGATACAACGCCACCAGCTATACTGAAAATATAGCTACTGGTTGTTTTGGAGTCATCTGATAAGGTGTTCCAATCAACATCGATGATAGTGATATGAGCACCCTAATGGATGTTATTCTAATGACTAGTGAAAAAGTGTCGAAGAAATCTATATTTTCTTTTTCTAAAATCTTTGGCTACAAGGCGTGCCTTGTATTTATCAACAGTTCCATCGGGTTTTAGTTTATTTTTCAAGATTCATTTGCAATCTGGAGGCAAGTCTACTAAATGACAGGTCTTGTTAGACTCTAGAGAATCAATTTCACCGTTTGTAGCTTCTTGCCATAAATCAGCAACCAAATATGACAAAACTTCCTTTAAATTTGTAGGATCCTCTTCTAATTTATAGGCCATATAATCGGGTCCATAATCTTTAGCAACTCTAACTCTCTTACTTCTTCAAGTTTCTATTTCGCCTTGGCTGTTGCTTTAAGTGCTTCTTGTCAAGGGAACTTGACTAGGTTTGCTGCCCCCACTATTTCTTGATTTGAAAGCGAATTTATTTTCATAGAAGTCAACATCATTTGATTCTATGATTACTTTTGCATGTAGGTCGTAGAACCTATACGCTTTACTGTTTACTGCATACCCAATGAACACACATTCATAGGCTCTACTAGCGAGTTTAATTCGCTTGGGATCGGGGATTTTGACATAAGCCATACAACCTCATGTTCGAAGATAAGACAAGTTAGGTTGTCTTTTCTTCATTATCTCATAAGGAGATGTTTTGTTTTTAGATTTAAGTACTCTATTCAAAACATAGCAAACAATCAAAATAATTTCCCCCCACTAATGGGATGCAACACCAAAGTTAAGCATAATAGCAACAACTAGTTCAGTAAGAGTTCTATTCTTTCTTTCAGCTTTACCATTCATTTCAGGTGAATAAGGTGCAGTAGTTTCATGTATAATTCCTTGGGTTTTATAAAACTCATTAAATAAACTAGAATCATACGATATTCCTCTATTACTACGAAATCTGTTTACTAAATTGATTTGCAATTTCAGTTACAAAGATCTTAAACATGTCAAACACTTCACTTTTATTTTTCATTAATCAGAGCAATCGTCAATAAAAGTGATGAAATAACGCTTTCCATTTTTGGTTAACGTCCTATCAAGTTCACATATATCAGAGTGTATTAAGTCTAAAGGTTCAGATTCTCTAACTACTGTTTTATGTGAACTCTTAGTTATTTTAGCTTGACTGCAAAAAACACATTCTTCAAAATCCTTTAAAGATAACTTTGGAATTAAACCTAAGTTACTTAAGTTTGAAATTACGCGTTTGTTCATATGACATAGTCTAGCATGTCAAATATTAAAATCACGCAACATGTAAGCAGAAAGAGACATTTTATTGAATTCAACATTTAATTGAAACATGCCATCACTGGCGTACCTTTTCCCGACAAAAATACCATTTTTAGAAATGATGTACAAATATGCCCCTATAGACTGAGTAAACCATGTCTTATTGAGAAGAAACCCAGAAACGAGATTCTTCCTTATTTCTGGAGTGTGCATAACATCCTTCAGAATTAAGGTTTTTCCAGAGGTGAATATTAGTTCCACATCTCCAATACCAGCAACATTAGTGGTGTGAGAATCTCCCAACAACATTTTCTTATCTTCAGCTGCAACGTATGTTTTAAACATATCACGATCATAACAGACATGGTGTGAGGCGCCAGTGTATATCCACCATCCATCTGATCCACCAACAAGCCTGATTTCAGTTATCATAGCAATGAATTGCTCTTCTGTCAGGTTAGCCTGATTAGAAAGGTCATGCTTTCTTCTACACTTGCGTGCCATATGACCATCTTTCCCACAATAAAAACAAAGAAAATGTGGGCAATGGCCATTTCCAGGAGGTGGCTGATGCCTTATAATTGAGACCTTTGGAGGGTTCCCATTCTTGTTGCTGGTTTTAAATTGCGGTTCTGATTCTTTAGTTGTTTGCCGTTTGGCTTCAGAACTGCTCCGATGAATTTCTTTTTCTTGTTATTTTCCACAAAAAGAACTTCATCTTTCTAGTCTTGCTTTCAGGATTCCTCCTCAATTCTAAGGCGGGTAATCAGACTTTCCAGAGAGAATTCTTTCGTTTTATGCCTGAGAGAATTTTTAAAATCTTTCCAAGCAGAGGCAGTTTGTCAATAACAACAACAATTTGAAATTGTTCATATAGGGACATACCTTCAGAGATAATCTCGTGAGCAATTTTCTGGATTTCATGAGATTGAGCTTCCACAAATTTTTCATCTGTCATTTGATATTTGAGGTAGCGGCTAACAACATGCTTTTGGACTCGAGCTTCCTCAGTATCATATTTCTTCTTAAGAGCATCCCAAATCTGTTTAGCAATTTTGTTGTCGGAACTGTAGTAATCATACAGATCATCAGCAAATCCATTGAGAATATAATTCTTACATAAGTAGTCATTATTTTCCCATTGGGTTAATTCAGCAGCTTTCTTATCCTTTTTTGTTTGGTCATCTGTTTCTGGAACAACATGAATTTCATCCTTCAGAACGTTGGCAAGCTTTTTCGTGGTTAGAAAAAATATCATCTTTCGTTGCCCTGGTTTGAAGTAACTTCCCTTAAAACTAAATGGTTTGTTGTAGTTAGAAGCAAGTGATCATGTCCCAGTAATTTTGTCGGTAGACATGGCAGTTTTTGATACGTCTTAAAATTGTTATGTTTTAATTTCGAAAACTTTGAAAAAACAATTTATGCCACTGATAATATTATTGGGTTGAGTCGCGGACTAGGTTGCTCTCTTTAAGACGTTTTGAGGCACTGTCGAAAAGGTGCAAGGCAGACTATCAACCACGAAGTCCCTAGGATAAAACAACCCAGATCACTGTATCGGAGTTCTACTGCACTGTAGAAAAACCGTTCTAGAATTACACCCACAATATGGCAGTCTGATGACTACCAGTCGTAATATGACACTAACAATATGATGACTACCAGTCGTAATATGACACTAAGACCATTCAAAAGAAATAGAAGAAGCGAGTAAGGAAAGTGAGAAAATCCTTAGATACGAAGAACTTTTGGTGTATCTTTTCTACTGAGGAGAACACTGTATTTATAGATCGTTTGACCACAATACGTGCCCTCAGACTTGACTTAGGTTTTTGACCAGGCAACAACAGATATGCGAGACCAATAAAACTGAAGCGCGAATTCGAGAGCAAGGAAACTGGATCAGATGTTGAATGTTTACTCGGTGGAGGGCAAAAGGCCAAGGCCTAGGTCCGGTGGAGCCGGTCGGATGGCGGCGGCGGCGTGCACGCGCCCGCGGTGGTCAATTTTGCTTGTGTTCTTCCTCCTTTATAAAATTGGGGTATCCCTTGGAGCACACCCCAAGTACCATACTTCTACCTTATATACCCTACTAGTGTGTGATATCTCTCCTATGTGGAACTTCCTTATTTTTCAATTCACAACAACACTAACTCTCATAAATGTCATCATTATTTTCAACAAACTTCCATTAAAATCGTCATCATTTCCAACATGTACTTGTATTTGCTTGGTCTTGTTCATTTCTTTGAGGAGATGTTGTTTGGTGTTGAGATTTGACTTCTCTATGCCAATTATAAAAACAATTTAAAATACGGTCAACATTGTGAAACTTAGTTGTGAGTGCTGCAAAATACACTCATGTTAAAGAGCAAGAAAAAAATAACATTGTGAAACTTAGTTGTGAGTGCTACAAAATCCACTTAGGTTAAAGAGCAAGAAAAAAATCCATTTATATAATATGTCATGTCCGCATTGATTAATAGTTGAATAAACGGTAAGTTAATAAAATGATCTAAATGTTGACTAATAGTTGAATAACGGTAAGTTAATAAGATGATTTAATTAGAAAATTATACAATGTCACAAATCAAATTATAATTTTTTTTTAGTTTACGATCCTATTTAAAAAAAATTAAATTATTCAAGGACATGTAAAATAATTAAATCTATGATATATTCGTAATTTACACATATTTTCCTCCAATAAGGATCAACACATAACCACATATCATTATGCAAACATAAATGATCACCCAATTTATAAGGTTTCTACGTTCATTTGGTTAAGACTTGTTCTTACCTTAGTTTTCAGCTGCATAATACTCCCCAATGAGGGTTTGGTCTCTACATATCAATTTTCTTGTGTTTTAATAGGTGAAATCACATGAAAACAGTAAGCAATAATCAAAATATTGCTCCACATAATTATCTGATTAATAAACTAAGATATAGAAAAGGGGTTTTACCGTGTAATGAAAAATACGCCTTAAGAGTATTTTTTTTTTTTTTTTGCAATATCACTCAATTAATTGGGTTGAGATTTATTAAAGAAAATTGAAAATCATGGAAATATTTGAGCTCATAGAAGTAAGAGGAAAATGAATTTCACAATGTGTTTGTTGGAAATCATTAACTAATGTTCAAGAGATCATTATAAACAAAGATAAAGACTATTCATGGTGACATTCTCCTACTGAAACTAAAGAATCAAGAGGGGTTGGTGCTTTAATATAAGCTTTGAAGTGGGTTTTACTAAAAATAAACAAAGATGATTTCTTTCTACCTCTTTCAAAGTCATACTCATTTAGACAAAAATAATAAGAACTAACAAGAACTCAATATTTATGAGTCTTGGAACAAATTGGAGAAGATGGAGGTCGATTTTCCAAAATTTTCATGCATGGTTAATATATCAGCAAGTTAAATTTAATAGTGTTACGAATGATAGTTTGAGTGTGATTGACTTAGATTATCCAATTTGTTTATAATTAATTTTTTTTCTTTCATAAATTGAGGTGTTACAAACCAAACCATTATATTTTATTACTATTTCATTTATTTCATTCTCTATTAGTTGTTTAATATTAAAAAAAATATATTGTAGTATGGATTTTTATATCAAAAACAAATAAATCTAAATCATATCACACATAATTTTGTAGAAAATTTGGAGAAAGGGTTAGTTGTGTATATTTTTCTTCTAAAAAGATGGCCCAATAAAAAGAGTATAGATTTAGTAGCAAATGTATCACTTTTGAGGCTAGTAAAAACTTTCAAAGTTTTCCTTTGGGCCTTAGTACCCTTTATTTGCACCAAAAAAATTCAAAGTTGAGTAAGCCATATTCCTTGAATACTTCATAGCCTCTTATTGAAAGTTGAAACCACACCAGCACATTTGAAAAGTAAGAATATAAAGGAAGAGAGAAAAATGAGTAAGAAAGCAAATACTCCTCTATCCCAAAATATATTATTGCATTTCACTATTTTATATAGATTAAAAAAAAATGAAAGAAAGAGAATATAGATTTTGCTAAATTATATTTTTCAATTATTAGTTTATTCTAATTATAAAAAATGTAAAGTGAATAATAATAAATTAAAATTATTAATTAAATGATACAATTAAAAAATAAAAATTACCTAAAAGTGATATTCTTTTATGAACAAATATTTTTTTGTAAATATAACAGTTATTTTAAAATTTAGGGAGTAACTTATAACGACAATTTTGTTGGAGCATATGTAAGGTATACTGTAAATCTTAAACAAAAGAAAAATGAGACTAATTATAATAAATATTGTACAAATAAATTTCGAAGCAACTTTATATACAATTCCAAAAGATTTGTTATCAGACTTCAACTTTTTACCCCAATTTATCATAAAATTAGTTACTTATCGTTCTCAACTCACTACTTATTATAATATTTTTAAGTGGGAATAGCTTCATAAACTTATATTGAAACACGATCACAATTGAACAGTGAAGTAATAAAGGAAGAGAGAAAAAGAATGATTAAGCAGGAATTAGGACAAGTTAAACTCCAGTTTAAACCACACTAGTCAACCAAAACATTCATCACAAAAGTGCAAAATAACATTAAGGTAAACATCAAATAACATTTAAAATTAAAATAGACTAATTTCTTGCCATAAAAACACAAACTAATTCCTAAGAGAAATAGAACTACAACTGTCTTAGACAACAACATTGTCGGATTCAGCAGAGATAACAGTGACATTCTTTGAAGATTGGTTATCTTCCTCAACAGATGCAATAGTTGCAGCAACTTCTAAAGGCTTGTTATCAAGTTCAGCAGAGACAACAGTTGCAGCTTCTGAAGGTTTGTTCTCAGATCCAACTTCAGTAGCAATTTCTGTGGACTTGTTTTCAGGATCTACCCAAAATTCAGTTTTCTTTCCACTTTTAGAAACAGTTTCATAAACTTCTTGTGGTTTCACATTTCCTTTTACAGTCACCTTTTGTTCCTTCAAATCAATGCCAAATGATTCTACACCTATAAACAAAATAAGTTGATGTACAATGTAAGAGATTATAAAATTAAAAATCATTTAAACAATTTGATCAATGAAATGATCATGCTATAGGTATAAGAAACTCTAGTACTCTTTAACTACATGTAAATTAGGATAGATTCATAAACAAAATGTAATGTTACATTACCTCACAATATAAACTAAGGTTAGAAATATCAAACCAGAAAATAGTTTTTTTTTACAAAGGCATAATTTCAACAACAACAAAAAACACAAAAAAACACATTTCAAAAAATAAATAAAGATATTAAATTGTCACAATTACTAATTCAATAAGATGATAATTAAAAATACCTTCCATTTTTGCCAAAACCCTATTGACTGCTCCAGCACATCCTTGGCATGACATTTTTACTTTTAGGACAACAGTCTGCAATCACAATTGGAAAATTCAATTTGAAAAAACATAAAAAAATCATACATTAACAATTTTATAATTCACATACAAAAGAAACACAATTATCCTTTGAATTCAATTTAAAAAAGGAAAATAAATGAATGAGAACAAAGCAGGGCATCAGAAAAAAATATGTAGGAATAATCTAAAAAATAAATTGAGAGAAAAGAACGATCTAAAGATTCTCAATAATACTTTAGAAAATAGTTCAATGCTTGACGAGGTTAATTACTTTGGTATATAGCAAGTTAATTACTATTAAAAAAATTAATATTATTGCAAACAGATGATATTAGCCCATAATCTAAAAGTAAAACTAAAGATTTGTAAACAAGGAAGAAACAATTATTTTTGCTTTATTAGTGTTAAATTTGAAGTTCTTCCTTGTAATTTGTTTTGTGAGTGCATATCATTAGAATAAAAAATAGAAAAAATAAGAAAACAAAAAAAAAAAAAACCGTTATGTGAAAGTTATGAAATTGCAACTATTGAAAAGTAACCGATGGTTTGGTTGATGAAAATAATACATGTATATACACTAACAACAATAATTTTCAACTCTTTAAAAAATTTAATATTGAATCTTCTTTATTTTCATTAAAACCAAATTTTCTGAAAATTAAAATAAAACACAAAAAAGTACTGAGAAATCATGATATCTCAATTCAACAACTTCATTACAAAACGTCTAAAACAAGGAACAAGATCAAGGGAAAAATAAAAGAAATCGAAATCTTAAAAAATAAAATTATTAGACATATAATCACAATGATTAGGCACAATTAAGAAAATACAAGAGCAAAAAAACAAAGAAAATAAGTACAAAAAGTGAAGTACCTCAGAAGACATGGTTATGTGTAGGAAAGAAAATGAACAAAAAAGAAAGAAGAGAAGAATGTATTAACAATTTGGAAAGGGTTGTGGAAAATGGAGTGGTGTGGTGCATTTATAGAAAAAATCAATGAGATTTTTCCCAACGGAATATATTATAGGTGGGCCATTGTAATATATGAAATTTTTATGTTTCTTTTAGGGAACTATAGAATTATTATGTTAATTAATAGATTTTGTTTTTTAATAACTTATTAACACTTAGATTTTATTATTAAGATTTCTTTGGAGAGGTATTAAGATATATTAGATATGAGCAGTTATAATATATTAAGAATGTCACACACAAAAAATTTATATTAAGATTTTACCTTTTTATAGATAAGATGTATTTGTTCAAAAATTCACGCTTTTATAATATATTTTTTTGAAACCACAGTAAACTCACACAATATTTCAAATTTAATTTTAATATAAAATATTAAATGTAATAATATTAGCATGTGTGGGTTGAACTTAAAACTTGATACTTTTATAACAATATTCTTCTTTCTACAATATATTTATATAAAAATAATAATATGCAAATCCCCACTTTGCCCCCTTCAAGAAATCAAAAAGACAAAATAGGGTATGCAGGTTGGTGAACTAATAATATATATGAAAAGGACTTAATAATTAAATGCATAATTTTGCAGTACAATTGCAATACAATAGTAGGATTCAATGCTTCCTTTTCAAGCTAAAAATAGTTGTACTTCACATTTCAATTCCAATTCTATTTGCAGCTCTTGCGGTACGAGTTTTTTTTGGCAACACAAATAAAGTATGATGTAATTTTATAAACATTTTTTATAATATATAAAAAAAATTGGAAAAATATTAAAAGAAACTAAACACTATATAAACATAAATTTTAATTTTTTATTAATATTTTCTCTCTTTTTGAATGATAATGATAAGAAAAAGACACTAATTCAAAATGTATTTTATATTTGTCTGATATACAATGTAAATTTTGTGTCGTTAAGTATTAGAGTTATAGCCTATAGATAGGTTCAAGAAATATAATGCAATAGTGGACTTATTCATCCCTCCAATAAAAAGTGTCCCTCTCTCAATGGAATGAATGAATTCCTTAAAGCAAAGCATGATATAATCAATAATAAGTGCAGTACAAAATGTAATACAACTATCTTTAGCAAAAAAAAAAGTTGTACTTGAAACTTGAGTCTGAATTCCACTTGTATAAATTAGGTTATAGCCTATAAATTGTAGTACAAATTAGGTGTCTTTACGGTTTGGTTGTACTACTCTCTTTACAATATGATGGAAGAGATGTTCAAATTTAAACTAATTCAATTAAAAATTATAAATTGATCTAAAAAAATTGAAAATTGACAAAATCTAATATTATTGAATGAGTTTTGGAATTTTTTTTTTAAAATCGATTGAATCGAATTAAATTCCATAATCTAATTTAAAAACTGAACCAAACTACATATTTACATTTTTATTAAATCTTCAATTTTTGTCCCCTTAAAATTTTGAAAATTTTTACCAAAATTTTGGAATTTCATTTTCAAAAGTATTGATATTTGGTCCTCTTCTCAATTTGAATTTAAATTTGGTGATGTGACAATCATTTTATTGATAAGTTATATGATATAGAAAATAATGGTGATTTGAAATTTAAATTAAATAATATTTCTTTATTTTTTTTAAATAAACACTTTTTTAAATAATTTCTTTTTTTTTTACCTTAAAAAATTCTGAAAAACAATTTTTTCTAATTATTTTGTTTTAAAAAATTTCTGAAAATTAAAAACAAAATCACCATTTTTATAAAATTACTTTTTTTTTGTTTTAAATTAAAAAAAAATCAAAAAGTAACAACAAAATTCATTATTTTTTTTAAGTATATAATTTTTTTGTATATAAGAACTTTTCTTATATATAAGATTTTTTTTTGTGACTTTTTAATTTTTTTTCTAAAATGTTTTAAACAAAAAAATTGAATTCTAAAAAACATGATTGTTTACATTTTCATAAATTTTAAAATTAAATAAAAAATATTTAAAATATTTATTTTACTTTTAAATTATTAAAGCGGTAATATTTAATTTAAAAATATATTTAAATTGTACGTTACCATGATTTCTCATATCATCATATATTTATATACATATCTTAAAATTATTGTTATATTACTAAATTCAAAATTGAAAAGGAAGACTAAATATGAACAATTTTGAAAATGGGACACCAAAATTGCAGGAAAACAAATAGAGACAAAAATAGTGAATTTTATAAAATGAAGAAATCAAAACTACATTTTAACTTAATAATTAGTTTTGTATTAGTATGACATACTGTATTTAACTATTATTTATAGTTTTATATGTTTTTAATAATACTTATTTGTTTCATTTGATATATTTTATTATTATATCATATGTTTCAAAGATAATCGATCAAATTTATTTTATAATATTAATTTTTAATATATTAAATGTAATATTTTGCTTCAAATAAGTTACTTTAATAAAATTGTATAATATTAATATTAAAATAATATTTTACAAGTTAGTACTTTGGATCGATCGAAAAACGATGCATTCAATAATTTAAATTGGATCATATATTTTATGAGTTGTCAATCAAACTAAATTAAAACTATGAGTAATTTAATCTTAGACTTCGATGAGTTTTTGTCTCATAACTAATTCAAACTACACAAAAGTTTAGGAGGAGAAAAAAAGGCTAGTAATAACTCTTCTAGTGACATTTTTTTTCTTTTGGAAAAGTCTAATCCATTTTGATTGTTAGAATAAGATATAAGATAAAATACATATTAAATTTTTATAAATTTGTTTGGTCTAATTTTTGGATAACGCTTTTAATTTTTCTCTCTTTTTATTTAGTCATTTAAATTATATTTTATTTGCAATATTTACTTGTATATTATGATTTATTTACATAAATATCAATTTTTGTTAACTCTATTAAAAAAATATGACATGTGGTCATTATGATGACAATATGTGTTTAACAATGTTGACGTGACATATGATAAAAAAATATATTTTTTAATCAATTTTTATCAAAATAAACAATTTAAAAAAAGTTATTCTAGTTTTTTCAACCTGGAAAAATGAAAAGTTATTCTAGTTCTTTCAACTTGGAAAAATGAAATTGGTTGTGGTCTTTTAAGAAGAAGACCTACATGAGAATGCTTGTTTTCGAGCTCTACAGAGACAACAATGTAATTCTCTAAAGGCTTGTTATCAAGTTCAACAGAGGGGATAACTTCAACGTCTGAAGGCTTGTTGTCAACTTCAACTTCTGAAGGCTTGTTCTCAGATTCAACTTTTGTTGCAGTTTCTATTGAATTGTTTTCAGGATCTACCCAAAATTCAGTTTTCTTTCTAGATTTAGAATCAGTCTCTTAAACTTCTTGTCGCTTCACATTTAGAGATGACAATACAACTCGTATTAGTGGATATCCATTCGAATCAACGGGAACCCACCCTAACTCGTGTTGATATGGGCGGGGAAAACCCGTTTCAATAAAGTGTGGGTTTTCCCGAAATTAAAAGTCAGTGGT
Source organism: Cicer arietinum (assembly GCF_000331145.2). Classification (NCBI taxonomy): domain Eukaryota; kingdom Viridiplantae; phylum Streptophyta; class Magnoliopsida; order Fabales; family Fabaceae; genus Cicer; species Cicer arietinum. The sequence continues at coordinate 4,652,919 of NC_021162.2, forward strand.
AGAGACGAGTTTGAGGAGTTGATATCCACCCTGCATATGCAGTAATATTATTGTCATTTTTAAATTTTATATACATATACATATTCAATATATTTAATATTTTTAAATATTAAAAATTATAATATTTCCTCTAGAAAATATGATTTTAATATTTTTAATTTTATTATTGTATAATAATAATTTTATTATATTAATTGTAATAAATATGACTTTTAAATTTATTATTTTATCTATATGAATTAGTGCATGTGCAGGTGTGGACAGGAAAATCCAAATCCCGTCGCAAGTAGAGATAAAGACTTAAATTTTATATCTAATAAAAAACAGGGTGGATGCAGATGTTCTCCAACTAGTCGAATGTGGGAGTGGAAGAGGAAAAAGCCGTCTCGTCCCTCCCCGTTGTTATGTCTATTTACATTTCCTTTCATAGTCACCTTTTGTTCCTTCAAATGAATGTCAAATGATTCTACATCTATAAACACAACAAAAATATTTATTTTGATATATACAACATTGAAAGTAGGCTTTAACAAAACCACCAAATCATGGAAACAACTGAATCAAAGCAACGTGTTACCATCACGTCTTCAATATCTCTTCCCAAAACCTGTAAAAAGATTGATTCCCATAAGATAGAGAACCTTATCGAATATACTTATGTTCTTGAGGATGTACAAATTGCTGAAACCATACCACCTCTTTTAAGCCCTTATAACATCTTTAAAAGACAAAGATCTTTCACTAGATCTATCAGAAACCTGATCACAACACACCGCCCTCACATGAAAGAATATGTACAATCTTCACGACTTGATCAGTGTAGCCTCAGGGCGACAAATCAAGAGCAATATGTTGATTTAGAGATTCCTCAGAATCTTATAAATCATTGAAAAAATGAAGGATAAACAGCCTTACATTTTGGAGCTATCAGATTAATCCTTTCTCCCATGGAAGGAAAAATCTCCTTGTATTCTATAAGATAACGTTGTTAGACTCTAGCTATCTTCACTATGAAAACACGGTAATCGGAACTGTTCTGACTTCATTGCATGCAGGAAGTGTAGTTCTCACTATCTTCCCAAATTATAATGTAAGTCTTAATGACAGTACTTTATCAACAAGGCTAAAGGTCCAAGTTCAGATAACCGGAACTGATCAGATCCCAGAAGTCATGTCGGCCACTCTCCATCACCAAATAATCTATCGACTCCAAAATCATTCGATAGATTTACCACTCATAGGATGTTTTTCGGATTCGTTATTGGTAATCACCAATAAAGAAGAAGAAACACCCTCTATTGTCCAAATCCCTAGAAGAATATCAAGAGAAGAATTAGCACAATTGATTCCTTTTGAATGGATCACAAACTACGAAAAGATGAAACAAGACAGAAAGTCAATCCAATCTCAAAAAGCAACTTTCAGGAGATCATCTATTGACAAGACAATCAAGACGATCTTCAAAAATCCAGACAAATGGAGTATCTCACCCTCTCCGATCTTCCAAACTCTGATGATTCAACCAATACTCAAGGAAGACTGGTGTCCTATCCACACGGTTACAACAGATGGAAAGCTCATCTATACAAATAAAATAGACGGACATTTCATTTGGGATGTAGATCCCAATAGGTGTGACCCAGACTGTAACTGTTGGATGCAAGATGACGAGATGAATGAAGATGCCATTCGCCCTAAAAGGGAAAAGAAAGGTAGGTGTAAACCACCACCACCTCCACAAAGAAGGACTGATCCGGATAATGGTCATTGGGTAGGAATTCACAAAAAGGCTCATCCTATCCCGATTTACGAAGAAACTCTTAGGATCCTCAGAGAAGAAAACTTATTCCACCAGATGACCCTGACCTTGCCTCATGGTCTCCCTCAGATCATTATAACTCGATAAGACCCTCCAAAAACATTGAACCAATTCCTTGCTTCATGATGTCAGCATCAACCTTAGAATACGATCAACATTTCCCTACTTTGGAAAGGAAAATTGATCCTATCACAAATAGGCCAACTAAACCTTTCATACAACCGAATGCAGTTTCTATTGAATTGGTTTTAGGATCCTGATCTACCCAAAATTCAGTTTTCTTTCCAGACTTAAAACCAGTCTCATAAACTTCTTGTGGATTCACATTTAGGGATGACAATACAACTCGCATCAGTAGATATACATTCGAATCAATGGGTACCCACCTTAACCTATGCCGATATGGGTGGGGAAAACCCGCTTTGATTGGGTGTGAGTTTCTCCGAAATTAAAACTCAGTGGTGGAGACGGGTTTGAGGAGTTAATATTCATCCCGCATCTGCAGTAATATTATTGTCATTTTTAAATTTTATATACATATACATATTCAATATATTTAATATTTTTTAAATATTAAAAATTATAATATTCCCTCTATAGAAAATATAATTTTAATATTTTTTAATTTTGTTATTGTATAGTAATAATAATTTTATTATATTAATTGTAATAAATATGACTTTTAAATTTATTATTTTATCTATATGAATGAGTGCATGTGCAGGTGTGGACAGGAAAACCCGAATTCCGTTGCGGGTAGAGATAAAGACTTATATTTTATATCTAATAAAAAACAGGGTGGATAGAGATGTTCTCCAACTAGTTGAATGTGGAAGTGGAAGAGAAAAAATCCGTCTCGTCAAATGAATGTCAAATGATTCTACACCTATAAACACAACAAAAATGTTTATTTTGATATATACAACATTGAAAGCAGGCTTTAACAAACAAGTTGACGCAACAATGTAAAAGATTATAAAATTGATGAATTGTATAAAGTGGCTTCACATTTACATGCATGAACGCACTTTCTAGTGGTGAAATACTCCAAAACAACACATAATTTACAGAGTAATATAAGACTCCATTGGAAATATAATTTTATTTTATTTTTAAATTAAGCTAAAACTATAATGTATAGCAATATAACTCATCTAAACAGTTTGTTTGATCAATGAAATAATCATGCTATAGATAATGAAATAGAGATAAGAAACTCTAGACTCTGTAACTGAAAGGCTCTTTTTGGAAGAGTCTAACAAACTAGAAATTTTCACTCTATAATATAAATTAAGTTATAGATAATTTTGAAAGGCTCTAATACTCTAGAACTCTACATTTGACTTAAATCTAAATTATCTATTTAATAATTGCATACTCTAATACTCTCTCAAGAGATATATAGACAATCTCCAATTAAGTCCTATATAGAGTTAATTCATGTATCATGGATACAAAGTGGAATGCTACATTACCTCACAATATAAACTAAGGTCTGAAATATCCAACCAAAAAAAAGCTTTTTTGTTACAAAGGAAAGTAATTAAAAAAAATAGAATTGAGAAAACTAATAAGATAAATTCAAAACCAAAAACTTTTGGTAATTAGAATGTGAAAAGTATTGCATATCTTGATCAATAAATTAATTGTTACAGACAAAAAAAAAAAATTGCCATGAAAAAAATAGGCTAACCCTTAACTTAATTTTAGTCATTTTTTTTTCTCTATTTGTCATTTATTTTAATTTTAAGTGATAATTTGATCTTTTATGTTTTAAAATGTCAACAATGTTATCATTTTCTTTTACAAAAATTCATCAAAATTTTTAAACAAAACTCATAAAATTAATTATATTATTCAATATAATACAAATTTTATCAAATTCATAACTCAAATCTTCAAATAAACTCATATTTTCATTCTTTATTTGATGTTGTTAGAGATGAAAATATGAGCTTATTTAAATATTTAAGTTATAAATTTGATTAAATTTACATTATATTGAGGATGATAATTAATTTAATGGATTTTATTTGAAATTTTTGATGAATTATTTGAATTTTTGCAAAAAAAAAAAAAACAAAAGATAACAATGTTGACATTTTAAAACATAAAATATCAAATTTTTACTTAAAATTAAAATAAAAGATCAAATAAAAAATATAAATCTATACATTATAATAAAGCAAACATGATAAATTGGCAAGTTTGACACGTATCAACAAACTAGTGTTAAGAAAATATCAAATTTCTATTAATAAAAATAATACGTGCTTATGTTTGAGAAGTTAATGACCAATTAAAAAATAAAAGGAATGAATTAAAAATAAAAAGTTTTTTTGTAAGAAAATCATAAAACTTCTGTTACATCACGATCTTTGTCCACGATACATCCGTTGAGAATTTAATGGTCAATTAAAAAATTAAAAATAAAATACAATACACCACGACTTGACAGTTTTTTCTATGCGTCCGTTCAGAAGTTAATGGCCAATTAAAAAATAAGAAAAATAAATTAAAAATAAAATATAATGCATGACCTGCCCTTTCACATTTCACGGTTGAGAATTGAGTGGCCAATTGAAAGGTAATTATTTTTAAAGCACTACTTTAGCAACCGCCACTTCAAATTAATTTAATTAAAAAAATTATTCTTCTTAATTCGCCTCCGTTAACCTTAACCGTTCAAACTAATTTAATTAAAAAAATTATTCTTCTTAATTCGCCGTATTCCGTTAACCGTCTCTAATGATCTCTCATTTTTGGTGTCTCTCTTATAAATATCATTCACATTATCTACTATATACACAATTTCTTATTAGTTTTTTTTTTTTTTTTACCAAAATTCGTTATTCATTTTTGTGTTTATCTTTCTCCGAAAAAAATCAGATTTTGTTGCTTCAATTTCTCCAAATAAGGATTCATGGAATTTGGTTGATAAAGTTGTGACATTGTTCGTGTCAACGTCAAAACATAAATTTTACGTTGGAAATGGTCTTGATGGGTGATGTTAAGGTTTAATTCTTTTGTTTATAAATTCAAATTTTAAATTATACACGATCTTATTTGTTATTACCAAATATGTGTTTCATATTTTTAGGGGATAAAATTGAAGCAATCGTGAACTTTTATTTTTGGATTTGAGATTAACATTCTTGAAGAAGCTATGTACAACAAAAAATTTGTGGGGTATATGAAACAATGGAACACTATTTGATATTGAATATGCAAAATGGTACACATCAATTATTTTGGTATGAATTACTGGTAAATTTATTTCATTGTTATTTTATTCTATTTATAAAAAAAAAATTACTATTTTGTTATATATATTTTATTATTGTTTATGTTTTTAAATTTTGTTTAAAAAAATTATACATTTGTGTATGTATATTTATAAGATTTCTCTCATACATAGTTGTTGTCGGTCTTAATAATTTTGATTATAGTTTATCTAATAAATTGTCACATAGTTGTTGTCCGTCTTAATAATTTTGATTTTAGTTTATCTAATAAACACTGTTAGCACAAAGTTATATTGAAGAGAAAAATAATAATTTACTTAAGTAAATTAATTTACGTAGGCGCCATTAATTCAAGTTAATTTCCAGCGAGAAGAAAAATAATAATATATTTAAATAAATATAAAATTTATTTAGAAATTAAAAAAAAATACAATTCATTATCGATTCGACGGTTTTTATATAGGAGTAATAGTTTTTCAAACTTCAACTACTGATTTAACAAATTTGTTCCACCACGATTTGACGAGTTTTTGTGAAAGTGTGTAATGATTTTTTTAAAACTACTATTTTACTAATCTATTATACATTTTATATTCTAAATTTA
>NC_021162.2:4659100-4684512 GCF_000331145.2 Cicer arietinum
CACAGCCTTGGCATGACATTTTTACTTTGAGGACAAACGTTTGCAACACAATTGGAAAATTCAAATTGAAAAAACAAATTTATCAATTTTATAATCCACAAACAAAATAAACATATTTATCCTCTGAATTTAATTTGTTAAAAAGGAAAATAAATGGAAGAAGAAGAAGAGAATGCGAACAAAACAGAGCATCAGAAAAAGATGTAGGAATAATATAAAGGAAAGAATGATGTAAAGATTCTCTAACAGCTTTTAATTCATGTGCAATCCAAGTTTAACCAATTATTTTTCAATTCAGAATATGGCATATTTTTCGAAAAGACTTAAATATCCTTTTTTTGGTCCTACAAATATGAGTTTGTTGTATGTACCCTTGGATTGTTGTTGCATATTTCAATCTTGTTGCTGCTAGGGCTATTTTCTTGATGATCTATCTAATAGGTCAAATTTTTAGATAATTGTTGTTTATTTTAGAAGTGACGTAAATGCTAATTTAATAATATTAATTTTTATCAGTTGAACTAAAATTTAAAGATAATTTTTTAAATGATTTTAATTTGTGTAAATATTTTTATTTATTAATATTATTATAATTTTTATAAAGTTTTAAAATACTCCTCAATGTGTTTTTTTTATTAAAAAAATGCTGATGGGACTATTTATTAATGATGTGACATTGACTACATGTCAATGATGTTGACACTGATATTTTTTAATTAAATATTAATTACCTTTATTTATATTATTAAAAACTTAAACTATTACTCTTATTATTGATAATGAATATTAATGATTATTTTATAAATATTATAATTATATTGTGAATGATAAAGTTAAGAGTAACCCTTAACTATCAGTGTAAAAACAGTTTATACTAATAAATATATTATTTTTTCTTTTAAGATTTTATTATTAATAATTTAATTTGAAATTTTTTCATCAATAATATCTCATTCTTCAAATTAATTATATTTTTTTTATATATTTATTAAAATATTTTGAAATGTGATATAAAAAATATTGATTTAATATCATGTAAATTTTGTTTACACAATTGGTACATTAATCATTCAACTTTTGTAACTATTAAATTGGATATAAGCGGTTAGAGATTTCGATCAATGATTGTTTTAATTGATTCATTTTAACTATATTTCGCTAGCTACTTGACACTATCCATTTAGTTTTAAATTTTCATGCTTCTCTCATTCTATTTTTAGTCTCTTATATTCATTCCACTTATGAAATTTGTCCATTTATTTTAAAATTTCTTAGTTTTAGTTTCCTTTATGTGATATATAATATAATGATATTATAAGAAAATTCCTTTAAAACTTCATTATTTGACTCCAAAAATTATTTATTTTGTAATTTAATAAATAAAATGTAAATAATTAATCTATTTGAATGAGATCATTTGTCACATAATTGAAAACATGTCACAATACTATTTTTGCCTTTAAAATTTTAAGAAAAGAACTAAAACTAAGGGAACCATTTTTGTAAACAAATAAATAAAAATAAAAAGACTAAAATTGTAATTAAATTTATTTTTTTTATAAAATAAATTTAAGGTAACAAAATGGTGTTCTAGCTCTAATCCGAGAAGAAAAGAAGTTAGAGTTATATAATTCTTTTTTTTTTCTTTTTTCTTTTTTAGTCTATTGAAGAGATGATAAATATCACATAAACCCACACACAACTGCGAAATATCAAATCTAATAATATTATTTATCATTTGAATTAAAATTTAAAGAGAAGGTTATATAATTTTTTTTTGCACGCAAAAAAATCTATTAATGTTTCTACAATATTATTTCTACAAATATAATATGCAAATTCCCACTTGGCCTCGTTCAGGAAATTAAAAAGACACAGAAATAGGGTATATATGCATGTTGGTGAACTAATGTGAAACAGATTAATAGTTAAATGCCGAAATTAATTTGCAGTACAATTGCAATCCAATAGTAGGATCCAATTCTTCCTTTTCAAGCTAAAAATTATTGTACTTCACAATGCATGACACAACTCTCACACTAGTATTGATTAAATCACAATGCGATTTTTGTTTTACAAATTAATGAGAATACTTATTATGTTAAGGTAAATTAATATTTTGCAAATAAAACTATTCATCGAACATAATTAAGTTTTATTGTGTTTACTGATAATATATCAAGTTGAAAAGAAATTAATATTCATTTTACAACATACATATATGTTTATCTTGTTAAGGACAAATTCTAATTGTGTACATAACTCATCAAAGAAATTATTTCTCAATATTTGTATTACAAGTTCTATGCTATTTTGAAAGGAGCATGTTTAAGAGAAGGGTTTGTAAAAGGGTCTTCGACTAATCCTTTTGCTATTAGTTTATAAGCTGTTTCGGTTAAGTGAGCTTCATCCCAATCTATTAGTTTTGATGGATCAGAGCAAATTGTTGTACCAGGATTTCCACAAAACAAAAGTGCATTAATATGGTATGGTTCATCTCCTCCACAACATGCTTTCAAAATCTCAACTTTATCAGAAGTAAAGCCTGCATCATTAATGTAGATAAAATAATATATGTGATTAAATGAATTTGACAAGAAAAAATCATTGTAAATTTTTCAAAAAAAGAATATAATTGCTAACACACCATATTGTTGTGGAACTTGATATAAACGTTTGGTGGCGCAGTAGTAGTCAAAGTATATTATCTTTGCTTGAGGGGGTTTCTGTTTTAATGTCTCTATAGAATTTTTGAGTTGTTCATTATAGTATTTAGTGAAAGTGTTGTAAGCTATCAAGAACCCAAATTCATCATAGTCTTCTTTCTTCTTATTATTCACAAAGTTCAATACACCAGCATTACACCCCAATGGAAAGTTTCCTGGAATTACTTATAACATACTGTAGCAGTATTTGTAATTGATTCAACCAGTAAAGGAACTATTTCTCGCAGTTCTATAACAGTTTTCTTTGTGATCATATGTGAGAAAACATCATTTCCACCAATCTCTCCAACTAGAAATAACGATTGTTTAAAGTAGTTGTCGCACTCTGTGTCACATCGAAATAAAATTTGTGTTAGTAGTATTGAGAAAAATCTATGTATTTGAGAAAAAAATAAAATAATATGCAAGGAGTTATGACAAAACCTTCTTTGTTTTTACACAAGGAGGGTTTAAGCATCTTAAATCAATCAAGTTGCACTTTCAGTGAATTATTTGTCGTTGGTAGTGGGAGACCATTACGTATAAAATAATCGAATTCAAGTGCAGTGGCACCGGCATATGCAAAATTTACTCCCTTCTTTATATCTGGTTGGCTTTTGGTGATATTCTTATAGGCCGTCAAAAATGGCAACCCGTATGCCTCAGCTACAATTAAATGACCACGAGCTAGTGAGTTTTTTAATAAAAAATATACCAACATTAAATATTATAGATTTTAATTCAGAAATTATATCAAATAGAGTATGTTAGAGTGCTGGTTAGTATTTTTCTTACTTATCATTTCTTGAATATGAGAAAATTTTATTTAAAAAGTAAAAATAATATGTGTAAAAGTACCTATGAAGTCTATGATGAGTCGTCCATTCGACATACGTCCTGATGGATGTTTAAAGTACGTGGAACCATAAGCACCATTATTATCATAGATGGATAGTCACTTGCAGCATTTCCGGTGTCACTTGTAGAATCACCAAAGTTGAAGATAGCTTCATACGACAGAGGATTTCCATTTGAAACAACAGTTCCGAAAAAACCACATGCGAAAGTGATAATAAAGAGAATAAATATGTTCATGGTGTTATAGAAATATTAGAAACGACTTGAGTTGTTGTGATTTTAGAAAGGGGGTTGATCTGCTTTATATATTGTCCACTTATCCATTTGTCAAGTCACGTAACGATCTTTTCAAATTTGCTAGTTGTAAACTGTTTAACTATTTTTAGTTTTGCAATCTATGATGTTAGATCCAACTCACACTATCCAACACATACACATCAATGAACACAAATTTATCACTTTACTGTGAACATTATTTGTTGTCATTTTTTTGGTTCTTTCTATTGTTGTTGCTTCCACTTTCTATTTTTATTGTTTCCATCTAAACACTCTAAAACAAGATTCATACGCTAAAATTACACGTCATAGTAATTCTTCTTTTTTCTAAAGTTCATAACAATTATAAGAGAAATACTAACAAGTGTCCTGTCTCCAAGGGAACTTGTTAAGGAATCAAAAGAGAAAATGTAATTGTGGAAGTTGTGTATGCAAGACTTTAACTTATTTATGCAAGTACTTAAGAAAACTACCAGGAATATGAGATACCAGGAATGTGATTGATAGGTTGTATTTTACTTATTTAATAAGAAACTACTTTTTGTAAGAAAACATTGTTAGTAAGTTTATGAAATTAAATTAAGAAATTATAGTTAAATCAAATTTATTGAGATTGAATTGTTTTATTTAAGGAATAAAGTTTAAATTATTCCATGACTACGTTGATAAATGTGATATTTTAAATCACTTGTAAAAGTATCATTTTTCTTTAAAAATGTTTTCATTTATCCGTTGTGAATTTTTACAAAATATAATGTAATTTATTATATATAGTGTTTTGGGGTTTAAGGAGGTACATTTGAGAGTTTATAGGGTTTTTAAAAGGAAAAGTGAAAGTTTGGGAAATATGAAGAGGGTTGTGGTTTATAAGGATATGTTTAGGATGTGCAACTTCAGACAAATTCCCTCTGATCAAAATTGCAAATCTGGTCCAAAGAAAAATTGCCAAAAAAACAAAAAAGATCTACATTTTGGAGAATTTTCATGAAAGTAAGAGGAAAAAGAAAATATCTAATTATTCACAAAACATTACCATAGTACTCTCTTTATGAATCAATTGAGGATTAAATATGAAAATAGTTCATATAAAATGCAAAAAAAAATATTTTTGTCCTTACAAAATAAAAGTTTAGTTAAGTCCTACAAAATACTAATATTTTCATTTAAGTCCTTAATGTTTAACAAAGTTTGTTTTTTAACGGTTGAAATAGTGATTTTATACTTAGTCCCTGCAAAATCCATGAAATTGGTTTTACTACACACAAAAGAAAATGTTTTAAAACTTGCAAACTTGATAAAAATTTACATGAAAAAAAAAAACAATTGTTTTTCTCTCATTTAATTTTTTTGACTTACTGATTAATAAAATTTATTTTTACAGTTTTTGTTTTTATTTTTATTATAAAAGTTATATACTAGATAAATTTTTGTCCCAAAAGAATTAGTTAAAATTAATATGTCACTAATATTGTCAACATAAAAATTGAGAACAATTGTTATACAATAACTTAATTTTTTTTCTTCACATTTTAGTTTTTTTCACTATTTCTTCTTCTAACAATCAATCACAAAAGAAGCCGTTGTAATGTACAATTCATACACAAAATAATTTTGTGTCTCTAATCAATTAGTTAAATTTAATATTTTTATGTCTTTTAAAAAAATGAGCATGTGTTTTATTGGTTATGTTAACTATCTAATTTAGAAGTATTAAGAATTAATTGTGTTAGTTTTGTGATGGATAGTGTAACAACCCCTCTCACTACTTGATTTTGATTATTTTTGCCGTTAATTGAAACTATGATCTGATTTATGTTTCATCCAATCTATATGTTTAATATTTTGAAATAAGTATTTTATTTTCATGAACAATTTATACAGACAAATATTTCTTTGTATTAAAGAAATAGAAATTGTATCCAAACATTAATAAAAGAAAAATGAACACAAATTATATATTACTTTGAAAATACTTAATGCATAATTTAACATTTTTATTTTTTTTAAAAATTCTTTGTTGATTTTTTGTTTGCAAAGATTTGCTAATTTAAATGTTTGTGTTTTAATATTTATTTATTTTAATTTAAACTTGATTGAATTGTTTGTGCATAAGTTTAATTATTGATTTTTCATGTGATTATTATATTTTTATATATTTTATGGTAATTTATGGTTGCTACATTTTAATTAATAAAATGTAAGTAAAATATTGTGATGTATTTAGATGCAATGAATTAAAAAAATAATTAACAATTAAATCAAGTTTGTAATGGGAGTTATATTTTTATTGTTGTTTTTTTTTAATTATAGAGATATGTACAAAGAATTAGTAGAATGTAAAATAAAAAATGAATGAATTTTAGAGGTGTCACATCATACTATTGAATGATGTGGGAAAATTAGTGTTACATGGCATATAAGGATATGATGTGTCAACATATTATTTTAGAGGTTTGTTTTAATATACTATATTGATTAGGATAGTAATTAGATTATTAAAGAAACTATAATATAACCTGCACATTGCGTGGGTGTAATTTGTAAAGTATTCTTTCAGTATAATTTGTTTTTTTTAAAGTTTGAAAGTGATATTTATAGTGTATAAATGTATCAATTTGATCAGAAAAAATATTTTAAATTTGTAAGTTTCTTAGTTTATAAAAATAGTGGTTGTATAACAAATGAATAAATGGAATGGAAACAATTGAATTTTTTTTAATAAAAAGAATGATTTTCACTCTAAAAATATGATTAAAAAAAGATAAGTTAGTGTTTGTATTATCAATAAAAAGATTTAAATAAAATGAGTGATTTTCACTCTAATATTATTATTAAAAAAAAAAGAGTGAGTGTCTGTTTACATTTTATTTTGTTTTAAACATTCGATCATTATAGAATACTTTCTTCCTATAAAAAATAGAATATATATTTTGCAATAATTGATTTGAGATATGTTTGTAAACATTAGTTTCTATATGATCATTATTTTTATTTTTGTTTTACATTTTATCTTGAATACTATTATTTCTTTATTATTTTTTATACCAATTGAATGAACTATTGTTTCTTATATTTTATGTATCATGTCTCATTTCCATTTAAACTTTCGATAACTCTTAATTAGATGTGTTCTATCACGTAATTCTTTCAAAAATATTTTGATTTATTTATCCTTTTTAGAGACTATATATAATGAATAAACTCAAAGTATTATATTTTATGTCAAAAACACGAAATAATGTTTGGAATGATAATGAATCACTACTTGATTTTGATTATTTTTGCCGTTAATTGAAACTATGTTCTGATTTATGCTTCATCCAATCTATAAATTTAATATTTTGAAATGATTATTTTTATTTTTATGAACAATTTATATAGACAAATATTTATTTGTATTAAAGGAATAGAATATGTATCGGGGCACTAATAAAAGAAAAATGAACACAAATTGTATATTACTTTGAAAATACTTAATGTATAATTTAACATTTTTATTTTAAAAAAATATTCTTTGCTGTTTTTTTTTTTTTTTGCAAAGGTTTGCTAATTTAAATGTATGTGGTGTAATATTTTTTTATTTATTTTAATTTAAACTTCAATGAATTGTGTTGTGCATAAGTTTGATTATTGATTTTTCGTGTGATTATTATGTTTTTATATATTTTGTGGTAATTTATGGTTGCTACATTTTAATTAATAAAATGTAATTAAAATATTGTGATGTATTTATATGTAATGAATTAAAAAAGTAATTAACAATTAAATCAAGTTTGTAATGAGAATTATATTTTTATTGTTGTTTTTTTAATTATAGAGATATATAGACAAATAATTATTACAAATTGGAATAAAAAAATGCATGAATTCTAGAGAAGTCACATCATATTATTGAATGATGTGGCAAAATTAGTGTTACATGACATATAAGGATGTGATATGTCAACATATTATTTTGGGGTTTGTTTTAATGTATTATATTGATTGATATTGATACTAATTACCATTAATTTATATTATTAATGTTAAAACAATATTATGATCTGCAACAAGAATTAACCAACAAAACATATAACTAACAATTGCAAAACCATAAATTAAAACTAAGAATTTTATTCTTTTCAGTAGAATACGGATAACGTTCTTGACCAGAACTGAAACCACACAAAACGGAGAATGTTGCAGAAAACGGAGAAATTTCAACGTTCTCCTTTCTACAGTTTTGAAACAATTTTCAAATCAAAGTAAAACCAAAATGAAGGAAGATAAGGGGAGAATAACACCTAGATTTACGTGTTCAGTCTCAATTAATGAGACCTACGTCACGGACAAGCAAGCAAGACAATACACTATTGAGATTTTAATTTACAAAATTAAGCCACTTCAAGATTATTCTCTTGCCTAGTATCTATCACTGTTGAGACTCAACAATACTAGTCTTTATCTTTTCACAATATCTCTTTTATCTCCTTTAATCTCTCCTTTCTGATTTCCTATGAATCTAAATTGCATATCCCTTTCTTTAAATCAATACTCAACAATTACTTCAACAACAACACTGCCATGCATTTACAATTATAGTATTTAAAGACACATTTGCTTAATTAACTATAACAACCTTTGTCATAACTAAATTCAGTTATAACAATAACTAACTCCAAGTTGTTGCTGATTTGAGGCATATTTCCACAATTCTCCACCTTGACTCAATATCAGAATAATTCAATCATTGTTCTTGCTGCCTTGCCTTGGCTTTACTCTTTGTCGAAGCCAAATATGTCCAAGCAATGCTTGAACTTAGTTTGTGAAATTGATTTGGTGAATGCATCAGCAGAGTTGTCCTCAGTTGCAATCTTCTCCACTGAAACCTGCTTTGAATCAACTGCATCCTTTATGAAATGAAACTTAACATCAATGTGTTTAGACTTATTATGATACACTTAATGCTTGATAATTGTATTTCACTTTGACTGTCACCATAAATTGAAACACAACTCTGATTTATTCCTTGTTCACCAATCAATCATTTCATCCATATAGTTTCTTTAACACCTTCAATAAGAGTAATGAATTTAGCTTAAGTTGTAGAAAAAGCTACCATTGATTGTGTAAGACCCATAATTTTAAAGTACCTTTTATGTATTTTTGGTATATTTTGGATTTTGGCTCGGAGGCTTTTAAGCCAAAGTTAATAATATTTTGGAGTTTTATAATCAAAAAGATATTTCGATGCCAATTAGAATTTCTCGTCGATAAATAAATTGAATTTAACTGCGGTAAATACTTTACGGTTAATTTAAGGCGTTTCGGGTGAAAAGGTAATTTAATAAATATCTAGATTTTGAGATATTTGTTAAGTTATATTTATTTTATATATATATGTTTGCTTGGAGGGAAAAAGAAAGGAAAACTAGAAGGAAGGAAAAGGAAAGGAAAATAGTATATAAAGGAAGGAAGGAAAAAGGAAGAAAGGAAAAACAAAGGAAAGAAATAGAAAGGAAGGAAAACCCAAATTTTCCATCTCCTTCCTCAGACAACCAACCGTGAAACCAAAATTCCATCCTTCTCCATTTCTCGTTTTCGTTGCTTCCTTTTCTTCAAAACTAGTGACCCAAGGTTGGGTGAGGGTTAGACCAAGGTTTTCGTAACTCCACTCTTCCTCTTTGAGTCGAAAACGAAGAAAAACGGTTTTTGAGATCTAAACACAAACCCCTCCGTTTCTCCTAGATCCAAACCTCATTCCTCGAAGAGATAGAAGGGAAAGTTGCTCACCACCACGCTACGGTGCTAGTGAACTAATTTGGAAGCGGCGTTGCGAGCGGAGATTTTACCGGAATTTCTCGCGGAACCGGAAACTCTCGATAAAGCTAACTTTGAGGTAAGGGCTCCTTCCAAACTTCTAGATTGCATTAGGGACTTATCTGTAGTTGTGTGGGAAGGAAATTGTTAGGGTTAAATGTGTCGATTTGGGGAAAAACCAAACTAGTGCGTTACGGGTAAAACCCTAAGAGTTAGGTTTTGTTTATAGTGATGAATGTTTCGTGGTAAATGAATTTGAATGTCATTGTGTATGATTATGGGTAAATGAAACTTGATGTTTGTTAATTGGTGTGGTTGTTGTGAATTATGGTTTGAATGTGAAAGTATGTTTGAATTTGTTTCTGTGGAATTTGAAAACCATTAGAGTTAAACGAGTATTAAAAATGGGGAATCTTTTAATACCTCGGTTTGCTTAATGTGTATTTGAGGGAAATGCTTAAGTTAACTGGGCGTTGAGAATGGGGAATCTCTTAATGTCTCGGTTACTTAACTATCGTTTTTGAAAATCGTTTCGGTAAATGAGTATTAAGAATGGGGAATCTCTTAATATGACTGTTTGCTTAACGTTTTGTTTTGAAAATCATTAAGTTAAATCGGTATTAAGAACGGGGAATCTCTTAATGACTTATTTAATTAATGTTGTTTGAAAGTCGTTTAAGTTAAATGGGTATTAAAAATGGGGAATCTTTTAATATCTGCATTTGCTTAACGATTGTTGTGAATGGAGTCTGTGTATGCTCATGCATTTCATTTGGTAAATTGTGTCGACCCGTGATAGGTGACACCTTGGTAAACTGTACGGACCCGTGATAGGTTGTACGTTTGCGATTTACATTTTAGTAAATCGTGTTGACCCGTGATAGGTGACACCATGGTAACTGTACTGACCCGTGATAGGTGGTACATTTACGATTTACATTTTTGGTGAATTGTGCTGACCCGTGATAGGTGGCACCTAGGTAAACAGTACTGGTCTGTGATAGGCGGTACGTTTACGATTCCCGCTTTTTCTTTTAGTAAATCGTGTTGACCCGTGATAGGTGACACCATGGTAACTGTACTGACCCGTGATAGGTGGTACATTTACGATTTACATTTTTGGTGAATTGTGCTGACCCGTGATAGGTGGCACCTAGGTAAACAGTACTGGTCTGTGATAGGCGGTACGTTTACGATTCCCGCTTTTTCTTTTAGTAAATCGTGTTGACCCGTGATAGGTGACACCTCGGTAAACTGTACTGACCCGTGATAGGTGGTACGTTTATGATTTACGCATTTTAGTAAATCGTGCTGACCCGTGATAGGTGGCACCTCGGTAATTGGTACTTTGGCCTGCGATAGGCGGTACAATTATGATTTACGGCCCTTCGAGGAGGGTTTTGGTTTGGAATTCCGAGTCCATGCATTTTGGCATATACGCATTGCATTAGGGTGCTTGGCACGCGAGTCGTATTTGATTTGAGTTTATGATTGAGTGATTCGAATTTTGATTTATCGTGATAACTGAGATGAAGGTGTTAAGTGCTATGTGTTGTGTATTGTGTGTGAGTATGATGGTTATCGAACCTTTGTGTGTCGTAGTAATCGCGTAGAAATTGCTAAGTGTTAAGTGGTGAACTTGATTAGGAATGACTTAGGTTAATTCATGAATTTTTGGAAAACTGATCAGGGAAATCGATTTCCCAATCGATTGGATGGGTAAACAGGGACTTGGCCAATTCACAAAATCGATTAGCCAATCGATTTCGAAAACAATTTTCAAAGGAATCAGTTAAGAAATCGATTGCCCAATCGATTAGGCCTTAAGTCAGGGGCTCAGGAACCAATCAATCGATTTACCAATCGATTGAATTCAGCCCAGGATTCTGTTTTCATTAAGAATCCCTCACCAAATCGATTAGGAAATCGATTGGCTCGAAACCAGGGGCTCAGGAACCAATCAATCGATTTACCAATCGATTGAATTCAGCCCAGGATTCTGTTTTCATTAAAAATCTTCACCCCAATCGATTGCCCAATCGATTGGCTCAGTGAAAATCCTCATTTTTAGTTGTATGATTAATTGCTCATGAATCTATCCATGTTTTGTTTTATCATGTGTTAATTAGGAGATCGAGAACTGCATTTTACCTTCATTTTCATTGGCAATGTAATGTATGAACTTTTCGCACATTGAAAATCCTGTTAAGGTGCATGCTTAGTTAAAAAGTTGTTTTGAGCATTCAAAAACTTAATTGCTATGTGTTAACTGTTATTTTCTGGTTGGTGACCCTTTACACTATTGTGGAAATCTGGGCTTTGCCCTCAGATGAGAGTCAGGACGGCCCTACTGGTTCGTACCCTACGGACAGGGATGGAGATGGGAACGCTTGACTGCTGTTGTGTTAGGAGGATCTCACGGGGCGCGTGGAGATTACTCAGGGTGTATAGTTTTTGGTAGGATGATCAGATTAGGATGATGTATAGGGACTAGGGGTCCTTCTTTTTGGTTTGGAGTATTTTAGTTTTGGAAAACTGTACTTATACAAATATTATCAGTTTGATATCATCTTTGGATGGGTTCCATGTACCATTTGATGTTTATGTAAAAATGTTTTGGATTTATAATTGAAGAAACTTTTCCGCTGCGTAAATTATAATGACTCAATTATTTATCCAAAAGCATTTCCTGATTTATTCTTTGTTCGTTTTAATTACTTTTAGAAAAAAAAAAATATACCCTCGCTTTGAAAAACGGGGTGTTACATTGTGGTATCAGAGCATAGGTTTAGTTTTCTTTGGGAGCTGTGGAACCTTGGTTATAGATTGTAGGTCGACCTATAAGTTAGGAGTTGTTATCTGATCATGTGTCGGTTTAGGTGACTTGAGTTGTCAAGTCCAATTTAATTGTGTGTTGTTAGTCGGACGTTAGTTTAGAATTATTTGAAGTAGTGTTAAAACTCTACTTGATGATGGTTCTTATAGGAAACCATGCCGCCCAGAAGGAATGACGCTCCGAGAGCCAACGCTAGGAATGACCAAATGGCGGAGGCTATGAACAACATGGCTGCTTCTGTCGCTGCACAGACCGCTGCCAAGACTCAACGGGATCTTGAAAAGAGGGGAAGAGAGATCCGTGCTGCAGAATCAAGAGGGTTGGAAGACTTCCGTCGTTACAATCCTCCTAAGTTCAAGGGGGATGAGGGTTCAGAGAAGGCGGATCAATGGATCCAAGAAGTGGAGAAAATCTTTGATATGATTAACTGCCAGGCTGGAGTGAAGGTCAGCTATGCCACGTATATGTTGCTAGGGGATGCTGAATACTGGTGGAGGAGTGCAAGGTTGTTGATGGGAGCAGCCCACGAGGAGGTGAACTGGGAATCGTTCAAAAGAAAGTTTTTAGACAAATACTTTCCGATGAGTACCAGGACTAAGTTGGGTGACGACTTTCTGAAACTTCACCAGGGGAGCCTGACTGTGGGCGAGTATGCTGCTAAATTTGAATCACTATCGAGGCATTTCAGGTTCTTCCGTGAAGAAATTGATGAACCGTTCATGTGTCATCGTTTCCAAGACGGATTGAAGTATGAGATTCAAGATTCCGTCTTACCTTTGGGAATTCAACGTTTCCAAGCGCTGGTAGAGAAATGTAGAGAAGTGGAAGATATGAAGAACAAGAGGGCTAGCCGAGTTGGGAATTTTAATTCGGGAGGCCCTAGTCGGGCGACTTATCAGAATAGGGGAAAACAAGTGGCTAAACCTTATAATCGCCCCCAGAATAACAACGGTGGACCGAGTCGCCCAGGGAACCAGAATTTCGGAAGGCAAATGGGGCAAGTGCTTCGATGTTTCCGATGTGGGAAAGAAGGACACTATGCTAGTGCTTGTACCACTAACATCCCCATCTGTCACAATTGTCAGAAGTCGGGGCACATGGCAAGGGAGTGCACGGCTCCAAAGGTGGAACCAGTGGTGAATGTAGCTAGGGCTACCCGTCCTACTGCTAGAGGACGCATTTATTGTGTGAATGCTGAAGAGGGAAATCCATCTGGTAATCTGATTCAGCGTGATTGTGAGATTGCAGGTAACACTCTAACTGCACTCTTTGATTCGGGGGCAACCCATTCCTTCATTGCTATGGACTGTGTGAATCGCTTGAAGTTATCTGTGTCTGCTTTACCTTTTGATTTGGTTGTTTCCACGCCTGCTAAGACCTTAACCGTAAATTCAGCATGTTTACATTGTCGAATGACTATTCAGAATAGGGATTTCTTGGTTAATCTAATTTGTTTACCGCTACAATCACTCGAGGTCATCCTCGGTATGGATTGGATGTCTTATCACTATGTGATCTTGGATTGTGCTCGGAAATTGGTTCTTTTCCCCGAACCAGGAGTTGTTAAGTATTTAGCTGCTAACAAACTCCGAGTGTCGCTAAGTGAAGGGACTCATGAGTTTTTGTCTCTAGCAAATGTAGAGGCAAAGATAAATGTGGAAATAGAAGATGTGATACTTGTCAACGAGTATCGGGATGTATTTCCAACGGAAATTCCAGGATTGCCACCGGTAAGAGAAGTGGAATTCTTCATTGATTTGCACCCAGGAACGGGACCCATTTCAATGGCACCTTATCGAATGTCGCCATTGGAATTAAATGAGCTCAAAGGCCAAATTGAAGACTTGTTGGAGAAGAAATTCATCAGACCAAGTGTATCACCATGGGGTGCTCCAGTTTTGCTAGTTAAGAAGAAGGACGGAAGCTCGCGCCTATGTGTGGATTATAGACAGCTCAACAAGGCAACTATCAAGAATCGTTATCCTTTGCCACGAATCGATGATTTGATGGATCAATTGAGAGGGGCCGCGATATTTTCGAAGATTGACTTGAAGTCGGGTTACCATCAGATCCGAGTAAGGGAAGGAGACATTCAGAAAACAGCTTTCAGAACCCGCTACGGACATTATGAATACCTGGTTATGCCGTTCGGAGTTACCAATGCACCGGCAATTTTCATGGACTACATGAACAGGATCTTTAATTCGTTCCTTGATAAATTCGTGGTGGTATTCATTGATGATATATTGATTTATTCAAGGACCGAAGAAGAGCATGGAGAACATTTGCGACAAGTTCTTGAGATTTTACGCGAGAAGCGATTGTATGCCAATCTGTCGAAGTGTGAATTTTGGCTAGAGAAAGTGAATTTCTTGGGACATGTGATAACCAAGGAAGGAATCGCTGTAGATCCGGCTAAGATTGAGGCGGTTCTTGCTTGGAAACAGCCTCAGACTGTCACTGACATACGAAGTTTTGTGGGACTGGCAGGGTACTACAGGAGGTTTATCGAAGGTTTTGCTAAGATTGTGGCTCCACTGACACAACTTACCAGAAAAGATCAACCGTTCGCATGGACGGAGAAGTGTGAAGAAAACTTCCAGTTACTGAAGAGGAAATTGACGACCTCACCTGTATTGGTGTTACCGCAATCAGAAGAACCCTATGAAGTTTATTGTGATGCATCCCACCAGGGGTTAGGATGTGTTCTGATGCAACACAAGAAAGCTGTGGCTTATGCCTCGAGACAATTGAAGATTCACGAAAGGAACTATCCTACTCATGATTTGGAGCTTGCCGCGGTTGTTTTTGCATTAAAGATCTGGAGGCATTATTTATATGGGTGCACGTTCACCGTGTTCAGCGACCATAAGAGCTTGAAATATTTGTTTGATCAGAAGGAGTTGAACATGCGCCAGAGACGATGGATGGAGACTCTCAAGGATTTTGATTTCACACTGCAGTACCACCCTGGGAAGGCCAATGTAGTGGCGGATGCGTTGAGCAGAAGAAGTGTATCGGTGTCTTCACTAATTATGGCTAGACAACAAGAGTTGTGGGAAGCTTTTAGAGACTTGCACTTGAACGTAGAGTTTGCACCGGGAATTTTGAAATTCGGAATGATTAAGATCTCGAGTGGATTACTTGAAGACATTGCGAATTCTCAGGATGACGTCTTAATTCAAGAGAAGAGGAATCTAATAGTACAAGGGAAGACGACTGAGTTCAAGATTGGGGCTGATAATGTTTTGCGGTGTAATGGTAGGATTTGTGTACCAGAAATTACAGATATGCGGAAAACGATTTTAGAAGAGGCGCATAAGAGTAAGCTGAGTATTCATCCTGGGGCAACAAAGATGTATCAGGATTTGAGGCAGAATTATTGGTGGCCAGGAATGAAGAAACATGTGGCGGAATATGTATCCACTTGTCTAACTTGTCAGAAAGCGAAGGTGGAACATCAGCGACCTGCTGGAATGTTGCAACCTTTAGATATACCTGAATGGAAGTGGGACAGCATTTCCATGGATTTTATAACCGGATTACCAAAGACAAGGAGGAAGAATGATTCTATATGGGTGATAGTGGACCGACTGACTAAATCTGCTCACTTTTTACCGGTAAGGACCACCTATAAGGTAGATCAGCTAACGGAGATCTACATTGCTGAAATTGTGAGGTTACACGGGGTACCATCGAGCATTGTATCAGACCGTGATCCGAAGTTCACATCGCATTTTTGGGGAGCATTGCACGAAGCGTTGGGAACGAAGCTACGATTGAGTTCAGCTTACCATCCACAAACGGACGGACAGACTGAAAGGACAAATCAGTCCTTGGAAGATCTGTTGAGAGCATGTGTTTTAGATGATAGAGGAAGTTGGGATGATGTACTTCCGTTGATTGAGTTCACTTACAACAATAGTTTCCACGCAAGTATTGGAATGGCACCATATGAGGCTTTATATGGGCGCAAGTGTCAAACGCCCTTGTGTTGGTATAAAGACGGTGAGAATATGATTGTCGGACCAGAGATGGTGCAACAGACCACAGCTAAAGTAAGGAAGATCAAGGAGAAAATGAAGACTTCACAAGATCGCCAGAAGAGTTACGCGGACAAGCGTCGCAGACTTTTGGAATTCGAACAGGGTGACCATGTATTTCTGAGAGTCACACCTACTACTGGAGTAGGTAGAGCCTTGAAATCGAAGAAGTTGACTCCGAAATTCATTGGACCATATCAGATTTCTGCACGAATTGGGCCGGTTGCTTATCGGATTGCATTACCTCCGATACTGTCCAATATCCATGACGTGTTTCTCAAAGTTAAATTTCTTTATCAAATCAGAACAGTATTTAGATTGACTAATGAAAATGCCTTGCTTTCTTTGGTTAATTTGAAATCCCAAGAAATATGACAGTTCACCCATCATTGATGTAAGACCCGTAATTTTAAAGTACCATTTATGTATTTTTGGTGTATTTTGGATTTTGGCTCGGAGGCTTTTAAGCCAAAGTTAATAATATTTTGGAGTTTTATAATCAAAAAGATATTTCGATGCCAATTAGAATTTCTCGTCGATAAATAAATTGAATTTAACTGCGGAAAATCCTTTACGGAGAATTTAAGGCGTTTCGGGTGAAACGGTAATTTAATAAATATCTAGATTTTGAGATATTTGTTAAGTTATATTTATTATATTTATATATGTTTGTTTGGAGGGAAAAAGAAAGGAAAACTAGAAGGAAGGAAAAGGAAAAGAAAATAGTATATAAAGGAAGGAAGGAAAAAGGAAGAAAGGAAAAGCAAAGGAAAGAAATAGAAAGGAGGGAAAATTGAATTTTCCATCTTCTTCCTCTGCACTCACGTGAGCTTTAACCAAAAATCCATCCTTTCTCCATTTTTCGTTTTCGTTGCTTCCTTTTCTTCAAAGCTAGTGACCCAAGGTTGGGTGTGAGTTAGATCAAGGTTTTCGCAACTCCACTCTTCCTCTTTGATTCGAAAACGAAGAAAAACGGTTTTGAGATCCAAACACAAACCCCTCTGTTTCTTCTAGATCCAAACCTCATTTCTCGAAGAGATAGAAGGGAAAGTTGCTCACCACCACGCTACGGTGCTAGTGAACTAATTTGGAAGCGGCGTTGCGAGCGGAGATTTTACCGGAATTACTCGCGGTACCGGAAACGCGCGTTAAAGCTAACGTTGAGGTAAGGGCTCCTTCCAAACTTCTAGCTTGCATTAGGGACTTATCTGTAGTTGTGTGGGAAGGAATTTGTTAGGGTTAAATGTATCGATTTGGGGAAAAACGAAACTAGTGCGTTATGGGTAAAAACCTTAGAGTTAGGTTTTGTTTATAGTGATGAATGTTTCGTGGTAAATGAAATTTGATGTATCTGGGTGTTATGTTGCGTGATTTGTGTTCGGTATATTCGGTGTGTTCGTACTTGATGTTTGTTAATTGGTGTGGTTGTTGTGAATTATGGTTTGAATGTGAAAGTATGTTTGAATTTGTTTCTGTGGAATTTGAAAACCATTAGAGTTAAACGAGTATTAAAAATGGGGAATCTTTTAATACCTCGGTTTACTTAATGTGTATTTGAGGAAAATGTTTAAGTTAACTGGGCGTTGAGAATGGGGAATCTCTTAATGTCTCGGTTACTTAACTATCGTTTTTGAAAATCGTTTCGGTAAATGAGTATTAAGAATGGGGAATCTCTTAATGACTCGTTTACTGAATGTTTTGCGAGAAAATCGTTTAAGTCAAAAGTATATTAAGAATGGGGAATCTCTTAATATGACTGTTTGCTTAACGTTTTGTTTTGAAAATCATTAAGTTAAATCGGTATTAAGAACGGGGAATCTCTTAATGACTTATTTAATTAATGTTGTTTGAAAGTCGTTTAAGTTAAATGGGTATTAAAAATGGGGAATCTTTTAATATCTGCATTTGCTTAACGATTGTTGTGAATGGAGTCTGTGTATGCTCATGCATTTCATTTGGTAAATTGTGTCGACCCGTGATAGGTGACACCTTGGTAAACTGTACTGACCCGTGATAGGTGGTACGTTTACGATTTACTTTTTGGTAAATCGTGTTGACCCGTGATAGGTGACACCTCGGTAAACTGTACTGACCCGTGATAGGTTGTACGTTTACGATTTACTATTTAGTAATTCGTGTTGACCCGTGATAGGTGACACCTTGGTAAACTGTACTGACCCGTGATAGGTGGTACGTTTACGATTTACTTTTTGGTAAATCGTGTTGACCCGTGATAGGTGACACCTCGGTAAACTGTACTGACCCGTGATAGGTGGTACATTTACGATTTACGTTTTTGGTGAATTGTGCTGACCCGTGATAGGTGGCACCTTGGTAAATTGTACGGACCCGTGATAGGTTGTACGTTTGCGATTTATATTTTAGTAAATCGTGTTGACCCGTGATAGGTGACACTTCGGTAAACTGTACTGACCCGTGATAGGTGGTACATTTACGATTTACATTTTTGGTGGATTGTGCTGACCCGTGATAGGTGGCACCTAGGTAAACAGTACTGGTCTGTGATAGGCGGTACGTTTACGATTCCCGCTTTTTCTTTTAGTAAATCGTGTTGACCCGTGATAGGTGACACCATGGTAACTGTACTGACCCGTGATAGGTGGTACATTTACGATTTACATTTTTGGTGGATTGTGCTGACCCGTGATAGGTGGCACCTAGGTAAACAGTACTGGTCTGTGATAGGCGGTACGTTTACGATTCCCGCTTTTTCTTTTAGTAAATCGTGTTGACCCGTGATAGGTGACACCATGGTAACTGTACTGACCCGTGATAGGTGGTACATTTACGATTCCCGCTTTTTCTTTTAGTAAATCGTGTTGACCCGTGATAGGTGACACCATGGTAACTGTACTGACCCGTGATAGGTGGTACATTTACGATTCCCGCTTTTTCTTTTAGTAAATCGTGTTGACCCGTGATAGGTGACACCTCGGTAAACTGTACTGACCCGTGATAGGTGGTACGTTTATGATTTACGCATTTTAGTAAATCGTGCTGACCCGTGATAGGTGGCACCTCGGTAATTGGTACTTTGGCCTGCGATAGGCGGTACAATTATGATTTACGGCCCTTCGAGGAGGGTTTTGGTTTGGAATTCCGAGTCCATGCATTTTGGCATATACGCATTGCATTAGGGTGCCTGGCACGCGAGTCATGTTTGATTTGAGTTTATGATTGAGTGATTCGAATTTTGATTTATCGTGATAACTGAGATGAAGGTGTTAAGTGTTATGTGTTGTTTATTGTGTGTGAGTATGATGGTTATCGAACCTTTGTGTGTCGTAGTAATCGCGTAGGAATTGCTAAGTGTTAGGTTGTGGACTTGATTAGGAATGACTTAGGTTAATTCATGAATTTTTGGAAAACTGATCAGGGAAATCGATTTCCCAATCGATTGGATGGAAGACAGGGGCTTGGCCAAATGAACAAAATCGATTAGCCAATCGATTTTGTAAATCAGCCTTTTTAAAATCCCTTTCGAAATCGATTGCCCAATCGATTAGGCCTTAAGTCAGGGGCTCAGGAACCAATCAATCGATTTACCAATCGATTGAATTCAGCCCAGGATTCTGTTTTCATTAAGAATCCCTCACCAAATCGATTAGGAAATCGATTGGCTCGAAACCAGGGGCTCAGGAACCAATCAATCGATTTACCAATCGATTGAATTCAGCCCAGGATTCTGTTTTCATTAAAAATCTTCACCCCAATCGATTGCCCAATCGATTGGCTCAGTGAAAATCCTCATTTTTAGTTGTATGATTAATTGCTCATGAATCTATCCATGTTTTGTTTTATCATGTGTTAATTAGGAGATCGAGAACTGCATTTTACCTTCATTTTCATTGGCAATGTAATGTATGAACTTTTCGCACATTGAAAATCCTGTTAAGATGCATGCTTAGTTAAAAAGTTGTTTTGAGCATTCAAAAACTTAACTGCTATGTGTTAACTGTTATTTTCTGGTTGGTGACCCTTTACACTATTGTGGAAATCTGGGCTTTGCCCTCAGATGAGAGTCAGGACGGCCCTACTGATTCGTACCCTACGGACAGGGATGGAGATGGGAATGCTTGACTGCGGTTGTGTTAGGAGGATCTCACGGGGCGCGTGGAGATTACTCAGGGTGTATAGTTTTTGGTAGGATGATCAGATTAGGATGATGTATAGGGACTAGGGGTCCTTCTTTTTGGTTTGGAGTATTTTAGTTCTGGAAAACTGTACTTATACAAATATTATCAGTTTTATATCATCTTTGAATGGGTTCCATGTACCATTTGATGTTTATGTAGAAATGTTTTGGATTTGTAATTGGAGAAACTTTTCCGCTGCTTGTAAATTATAATGACTCAATTATTTATCCAAAAGCATTTCCTGATTTATTTCTTTGTTCGTTTTTAATTACTTTTAGAAAAAAAAAAAATATACCCTCGCTTTGAAAAACGGGGTGTTACAGATTGTATAATTGCTCTCTAACTTACAACACTCCCATATAGAGTGAAGACATAACCAAAAAATGATTTTCTAGTATTCATGTTTCTAACATAATCTGAGTCCACATATCACTTGATTGGTTCCTTGTCATGATGAGTCTTTTTGAACATTAATACTGCTGTCAAGGAGCCATTTACGTACCTCATAATCTACTTGAGTGCTGACCAATGCAGTGCTCCTGGATCAATCATAAATCTGTTGACAACATTCACAACATAAGCCAAATCTGGCATGCAGTAGATCATTCCATACATTATGATGCCAACTCCACTACCATAAGGAATGATACTCATTTTTTGTCTTTCCTTGCAAGGCTTAGGTGAGTCTTGCATAGACAATTTGAAATTTTGTCCCTAAGGAGTAGTAACATGTCTTGCCTCGTGCATTCTATATTTAGTGACAAATTTCTTCAAGTAGGCAACTTGTGAAAGAAATAGTTCCCCTTTCATTATGTTTCTTTTTACATCCATACCTAAGATCCTCTTGGCCTCTCCAAGTTCCGTCATCTCAAACTCATTATTAAGGTTAGATTTGAGCCTTTTAATCTAGTATTTACTTGAGCTTGCAAGAAGAATATAATCCACATAGAGTGAAGACATAACCATAAAATGATTTTCTAGTATCCATGTTTCCAGCATAATCTGAGTCCACTTATCACTTGATTTGTTCCTTGTCATGATGAGTCTTTTTGAACTTTAATCCTGCTGTCAAGGAGCCACTTACATGCCTCATAATCTACTTGAGTGCTGACCAATGCAGTGCTCTTGGATCATTCATAAATCTGCTGACAACATTCACAACATAAGCCAAATCTGGCCTGCTGCAGATCATTCCATACATTATGATGCCAACTCCACTACCATAAGGAATGATATGTAAGTCATGAGCTTCCCTGATCATGTTTTTGATTTAATTCCCAAACATACAATACATGTGAAGTATTTGATTGATCTAATGATTTGAATTGAGAAACATTTCAGGCAAACAATCAAACACTATACACTTGGAACAAAAGCTTGGAACTCAAGGAATCAACCAAAATTGGAGGATGTGCTTGAGAAAGATGCAAATATGTATAGTGTGATTAGTTGTCATAGTAGTTATTTTGGTAGACTAATCACTATGGTTTCATACTTAAGTTTTTGCCAAAGAAAGTAAATCAATCAACTAATAAGTCAATTGATGAATCAATTGGGCAATCGATTGTCTGACTCAGAACAAGAGTTTTTACTATGTAAATCGATTACTTAAAGGTTTTTAGTGAAACCTGAGTTCTGGGTTTTATCCAATCAATTGGGCAATCGATTGGGACATCAATTGAGTAATCGATTTTGTGATTCACAGAACCAACCACTTACTGAATCAATCGATTGGCAAATTGATTGTGAAAATGTTTTTCATCAGGAATGAGTTCTGTGATCAACCAAATCGATTGGGACATCAATTGAATTAGATTTCTTAAACTGCAAGTTTTGTGGCAATCGATTAGGTAATCGATTGAAGTTAATCATTTATCAAAGATACTTTGAATAAATCGATTGGAAAATTGATTTTGACCAAATGGCTGAGGTTCTGTAACAAGCACAATTGATTGGCAAATCGATTGAAGTAAATGTCTGAGTCACTGTGACAAGCACAATCGATTGGCAAATCGATTGAAGTAAATGTCTGAGTCATTGTGATCAACACAATCGGTTGACGAATCGATTGAAGCTAAATGTTTGAGTTACAGGAAGAATTCAACTCATTGCCAAATCGATTAGGACTATGAATATACGTCGACTGAGCAATCGATTGTTTTGATCTCATTGTTTGAACAAAACACCTATAATCGATTACTCAATCGATTATGATATATTCTTAGTATTAGTTTCTGATTTATGTATTAAAAGAATCGATTGACAAATTGATTCATGCTTATACTTTCAAGATTCACGAAAAACAAGACATGCGAAAATCGATTGGGCAATCGATTAAGCTAGTTTAAACTTTTATAAAATCGATTGAGCAATCGATTGTCCTGATGTTTTTCTGAATATATATAAGCTGATTCAATCACATTTTAAAACAACTGTTACACATTTTCTAACAACCAATACACTACATTTGAAACAATTATTTTCATCACACAAAATACTCATTTGGCAAATCCTCTTTGTGTGAAATTCATATTGTGATTGAGTCATCATCTTTTGTCCGCTTTTATTCTTTTCTATAAAAACAATCTGTAAAGAAAGTTCTGGAAATCCAGTGGTGTAAACTGGTGACTATCTTTGTTGGTGCGTGTGTTCATCAAGAAGAAGTCTCATCTTGATCTCGTGAGAGTTTGGCGAGTAACTCCAGGGATAAGGTGGTATTGTAATAGAAACGAGTGAGTTGGATAGATAGGCCTTGTGTGAGCTGGACAATCTGTAAAACGTACTCAAGTCAATTCTATTGGAAATGTTGAAATCTGGTTTGGATTTCAGGACTGGGTGTAGGCTATCAAACTGATAGCTGAACCGGTATAAATCTTGGTGCACGTTTTTCTTATCCTTTCTCTTTATTTTGATATTGCTTGAATGCTTATTCTTGAATGTTTAAATTGGTGAATTTCTGTATTGATTAATATTCTGAATAAGCATTGTATTTGTACTCTTATATTGATAATTCATGCAACTGTGAATCTTTGTTCCTGAATAAATTCCGCAACTGGTTATTGTTAATCTGATTAGTAATCTTGTAAGATTAGTAAATACATTTTTCTTATATTTTGTAACAAATAGAGGCCATAATTTCCTACATGATACTCATTTTTTTTGTCTTTCCTCTCCAGGCTTAGGTGAGTCTTGCATAGACAATTTGAAATTTTGTCTCTAAGGAGTAGTAACATGTCTTGCCTCATGCATTCTATATTTAGTGAAAACTTTCTTCAAGTAGGCAACTTGTGAAAGAAATAGTTCCCCTTTCATTATGTTTCTTTTTATATCCATACCTAAGATCCTCTTGGCCTCTCCAAGTTCTGTCATCTCAAACTCATTATTAAGGTCATCTATAGGCCTTTTAATATGGTCTTTACTTGAGCTTGCAAGAAGAATATCATCCACATAGATTAATAGGTAAGTTGGAGAACGTTCTTGACCTTCCTGATAAGCTGGAAAATGTTCTTGAGTTGGAGAACATTCTAGACTTTCCTCTTTCAGAATGTAAATACAACTATCAAAACTACATCTTTGGAAACAAGTTACTATCATGAAATCATCAAATTTCCTGTACCATTGTTTAGAACTTTTCTTTAGGCCATACAATGACTTTTTTAGAAGACAAACCCTATTGATGCCTTTAGCAGATCCTTTAGGTTGCTGCATATACATAGTTTCTTCAAGATCACCATGCAAAAATGTTGTTTTGACATCTAACTGCTCAAATTCCAAGTCTTGTTGATTTACAATTAAAAGTAGAATTTTGATTGAACAATGTTTTACAAAAAGTGCAAATACTTCATTGAAATTTATTCCTTCATGCTGAGAAAATCCCTTTGCAACTAATCTTACTTTAAACCTTATCTTTTCTTGTCCTTGAATGCCTTCCTTTCTCTTGAACACCTATTTTGATCAAATTACCCTTTGACTCTTAGAAATGTCAACCAAAGTCCAGGTTTGATTCTTTTCTAATGACTGCATCTCTTTATTCATAGCTGTTTCTCCAAGCTTCTTTGTCTTCACTATTAATGACTTCCTTCTAGTTGTTTGGTTCATCTCCTTGAATTTCTTCAACAACACTTAAAGCATAAAAAATTAAATATGCTTAACCATATCTAACTAGAGGCTTGATAACCCATCTTTCTCTATCCTTTACCAAGTTGAAATTGACCAAATCTAGTTCTGTTGTTGCATTATCATCGAGTGATGTATCAGGTATGTCTTCATGATTAATCTCTTGATCTTCAAGTGACTCCACCTCAATCTGAACACTCTCAGTATTTTTGTTTGAAGTAGTGTATTGTTGATGTTCTTCGTTTTTGCATATCTGAAACGAAGAATGTTCTCTGTTTCTGCAGAACTGAGACTAAGAATGTTCTTTGTCTACATCTCTTGATATGATGCACTTAGGCACACCTTGGCCAATCCTCCACAACTTGTAACCTTTTATCCTTTTAGAATATCCAATGAAAACATATCTGATTGCTCAAGGGTTCAATTTATCTTGCTTTGGGTGAACAAATGCTAAAGAGCCAAATACTTTCAGATTTGAGTAGTCAGCTAGTTTGCCATTCCACATCTTAATTGGTGTCTTAAATCCAATAGCTGATGAAGGATATTTATTGATCAAGTACACTGCTGTAACTGAAGCTTCTCCCTAAAATGTTTTAGGCAGATCTGCACTCAGGATCATACA
>NC_021162.2:4684522-4700481 GCF_000331145.2 Cicer arietinum
TCTTTCCAATATTTTTTATTTCATCCTTTCTGCAATGCCATTTTGTTGAAGGGTGCCTGCAACTGTTCTATGTCTTTGAATACCTAAGTCCTTGCAATACTTATTTGTTGAAGGGTGCCTACTCCAGGCCATTGTCAGTTCTTAAATATTTCAGCTTAGATTCCGTTTGAGTTCCAATTTGCATATGCCATTCTTTAAATTTCATAAAAGTGTCACTTTTATTTTTAATGACATAGATCCATACTTTCCTAGAATAGTCATCAATGATAGTTATGAAATAAGAACAACCAAAATGAGTCCTTGAAGGACCCCACAAATCAGAATGAACATATTCAAAAGATCTAGAGGTGTTGTGTTGGCCAACACCAAAACTGACCCTCTTAGACTTTCCTAGAATACAATGATCACAAAATTCCAATTTTTCAAATTTTGTCACCATTAAGCAAATTATGGTTTGATAACTCAATTAAGCTTTTTTCACTTATACGTCTTCATCTCATATGTCATATTCTAGTAGATGAATGCTAACTAGAGCTAGCTACAGAAGCTTGTGCAATTATGGTAGAACAATTTAAAATATACAAGCCATTTCTTTTAATGCCTTTAACAATGATATTATCTTTATTAATAATAGTAATGACACCATTCTTTATGTTTGTGGAATATCCTAAAATGTCAAGCGTGCCAATAGAAATTAAATTTCTTTTTAATTCAGGTATGTACTTTACATCCTTCAACTATATCTCCTTGCCATTAAACATTTTGAATTTGATTGTTCCCTTGCCTTGGATTGTACATGATTTGTTGTTGCCAAGCAAAATGACTCCACCATTATGAAGATATATTGATTTAAAATAATCATTTCTTGGACACATGTGGATAGTACATCCTGAGCCTAATACCCAATTATTTTCACCTTCAAAATCATCAAGGCCTATGTAGATTCATAACCAACATCAACAAGTGCAACATTTCTAGAATCTTGAGAGTTTCTTGATTAATTTCTATTAGGGAAATCTTTCTTGAAATGTCCCTTCTTGTGACAATAGAAACATTTATACTTCGCTTTAAATTTGGTTAGTGAATTGGACATATGCTTATTTCCATTTGATCATTTCTTGTCAGTTCTTCCTCTGGTCACATTCAGACTTTCAGCATGATTATCATTCTTGATCTCATGTCTTTTATAACTTTCCTTTCTCTGGATAAAGGCATGCACTTCTTCAAGAGTAATTGTTTGTTCTCTTCCAAACATGGTAACATTATTGAAGTGTTCATATGAACTTGGCATAGCATTAAATAGGATCAGAGCTTTATCTTCATCATCTAGCTTGACATCTAAATTTTCTAAATCATCAAGAATCTTATTAAAATCCACAATTTGTACTGTAACCGGTTTTTCTGTTTATCTTTAAAGAAAACAATTTCTGTTTCAAGAAGGGCCTAATTGAAACTGATTTAGTCATGTAGATAGATTCAAGTTTAATCTACAAGGTTGCTGGTAGTACACAAGATGACAATACTCTTTCCTTTTTCAATCAATTCTTCCTTTTGATGAATATACATTGTTGTAGGAAGAGTTGATTCACCCTTCAATGAATTCACCAAACCTTGCTGTACTAGAAAATCATGCATCTTTATCTTCCACAAACTAAAGTCATTTGATCCATTGAACTTTTCAATATCAAACTTTGTGGTTCCAACCATTGTTGCTCCCTTCCCCACAAACAGTGCCAATTGTTAAAACAATATTGGGATCTGCAACTGTGACACCAAAAACTCCAAAATAATATATAAAGTAATTAATAATAATTTTTTATTTTGATTTGCAGCGGATAAAAGAAATATGTTTTCAAGGAAATAAAAAGGAACTTTTATAATTAATTTAAGATATTACATTCTTCAAAATTCAAAAGAAACAGTTTAAACTTTTCCTCTTATAAAATAGTGCAATCTCTATAAACTTCATTTAACTATAATTTCTTAATTTAATTCCAAAAATTTACTAGTAATTATAAGGTTTTCACACAAAAAGTTGGTTCTAATTAAACTAATAAAAATACAACTTATGACTCTCATTCCTGGTATCACCTATCAGAGCGGAGCTTCTCCAAAACTTGAACTTCAAGACTCATTAACTTGTAATAACTGTGATTTCGCAAACGCGGGGCCAAGTCAATCAAACACAAACAACGAAGGAGGTGAGTTTTGAAATCATGTTAATAGTATAATATAAGTAAGACGAACAAGCAATTAATCATAAATAAACCGTATCATTACACAAACATTCTTCAAGGAAAAACATAACATTATAAAGTCAAAATCATTCAAGGAAAATCAATACATTTCACTATAACATCAAATCATCTAAGAAAAATTATTATTGCACACATCTCGTATTAATCACAAAAAAACAATCACATGAAAATGCAATGCTATCTATGAGCTTGGACTCTACTTCACAATGTGACACAATTCTAACACTGAAGTACTTGGTTAGGAGGCTTGATACTATACCACCATCCTGGTTCACGGACAATTCAAATTGGTCATGTTCTCATAGATCCCCTCAATTCAATTCGAGACACATATACGTGACAGTCGGGTAAACGTGTGTTGCATGGTAGCTCCCGATATTTGGAGTGCTATCTCCAAGTTACCTAGCAATTCCCCACGCGAATACCTCCAATGTCTAACAATCTTGTCTTAAGGCTCAACAGCAGACCATCATGATCAGGCTCATTCAGTTGTACTTCCCTGGAATCACTAGGTTTGTCAGACTCTATCTATATGATGACAAAATAATCTCCACTTCACAAATTTTCAATATTTATTTTCTCCCCTCATTGGCCTATGATACTCCATTAAAACTGTTATTTCAAACACAAATTGAAATCACTATTATTTCATCAACTATGGAGTTATTTCAATATTCTCATCACAAATTTATATCATCGCACATCATCATAATCACATAAACTCATCATAAATTTATAGCATCCTATCATCAATCATACCTTATCCCATAAACTTATCACACATTTATAACATCACAATTATCAATCATATATCAT
This sequence comes from Cicer arietinum, assembly GCF_000331145.2. Lineage (NCBI taxonomy): Eukaryota > Viridiplantae > Streptophyta > Magnoliopsida > Fabales > Fabaceae > Cicer > Cicer arietinum. Next base: position 4,687,597 of record NC_021162.2, read on the forward strand.
CATCATCACATAAAATTATCACAATGCATTCATCTTTTATTATCATATCACATAAACTCATCTAATCAAATATATACATAAAATGCATTCGACACCCAATAACACAATAAAAGAAATTAAATCAATCAACACCTTACACAAATATGTCTATTCTATATTTTAATCTCACAATTTCCATATTTTCAAATTAATTAATTTATCCCTCAAAAGGCTACTACCGTACGTAGCGAGCCACGAATAAATCGTTGGGAAATACGATTTTCTCGTTCCTCTCACAATATATTATACTCATGAATTCAAACGCTCTCCCACCCATTACCTCGGTTGGAGATTCTGCACAACGTGACGAGGCATAAAGAACTTTACAACGACACTGAGCATGAATATCTTATCCATTCTACATCTCATTTTGTCGATCATCGCAATTAATGATTAGCAAACGCAACAAGCAACCCAAATAAAATAAATTATTTATCCTTCATAGTAACGATTATTATATACAAATAATGATGTTCATATAAATCGGATTATATATTTAAAACTAACAATATTTAAAACTTTTGACAATGAAAAAAAATTATAATATGCACAAATCATCTATTTTCAAGTAACCGAATATGAATAAATCCAACTTTAAACAAAAACAAATATGTTAAATATCATATACTACATAATACTTCTATTTGTTTTACATAACTGTTGTCTATATGGTTAAAATGGAATATACAATATATATTTTCTAAGGGAAATTAAAAGTTTAAATGCAGGCCAAGAGAAATTTGCACAAAACATAAAACAAAATTTTAATTTTTTAATACAAAATCATATCAATTTTTCAAAATTAGAATTATTATAAAAATATATCTAAATTGATTGTATCAAATAAGAATATAAAACAATTTTACTAAATTCAACTCAATATATATTATTTCTCCAATTAGAATATGCGTTATAGATATAGTGAATATTTAAACAAAATATATACTATAATTAAACTTAATTTATAGTTTTAGTTAAAATTTATGATTGATGTTAAGGTTAAAGGAAAAACCCAACTAGAAGATATATTGTGGGGAAAACACTAACCAAGAAGAAAAAGAAGAATAAAAGAAGTCAAGATAGTTTTCACCATAGTGGTGGCTCCGTTATAGCTAAGGTGTCATTCCCACGGTGATCCATTTTTGAAACAAGTTTGTTTTGTGAAAATAAAATAGACGAGAATGAAGAGGAATACAAAATGAGTTTGCAATCAGTCTTGGTTTTTGTAAGCTCTGTTCATAGTGATAGTACAAGTAGAGAAACTATGAGGTAGTAGTAGTTTATTGTGAAACAAAAATGAAAACACATAAAACAGAGAATGTTGCTGAAAACGCAGAAAATGGAGAATGTTCAACGTTCTCATTTCTGCAATTTTGAAAACAGACTTCAAATCAAAGTAAAACCAAAATGAAGAAAGATACGGGAAGAATAACACTCAAATTTACGTGTTCAACATCAATTAATGAGACATATGTCACAGGAAAACAAGCAAGACAATTCACTATTGAGATTTGAATTTACAAGATTAAGCTACTTCAGGATTGTTCTCTTATCTAGTATCTATCACCGTTGAGACTCAACAATACTAGTCTTTAAGCCACTTCAGTTCTTGTTCAATTAGGTTATGGTTGTGTTTTTAACATGTTGTTTTTTACATATTGGTTATGTTTTTAACATGTTGGTATTTACATGTTGTTATGGTTGTGTTTTAACATGCTGGTTTTAACATGTTGTTCTTTTAACTACATATTGCTATTGTTTTAATATGCTATTGTTTTTACATATTTCTGCTTCTGTTTTAACTGCCTATTGGTTCTTGACATGTTTCTAGTTCTTTAAATAGGAAAACAAACTTCTTGACATGTTACTCTTACATTATAATGTCATCAAATGGACCAAAACTTTGGCAAGAATCAAATGGAGAACCTATAAATCCCCTAATCATGAGAAGAGTATCAGGTAGACCAAAGAAAAAAAGGAACAAATCCAATGACGAGCCAACAGGTTTGCAACTGTGAAATGTAAAAACTGTAGGAAGCTTGGCCACAACACGAGGACATGCAAGGGTAAAAGTACAGTAGATAGAAAGATACCAAAAGGTGAAAATAACGTCAACAGAACAAATAAAGCAAAGACAACAAGGGTTGGAGGAGATGAGGGAGAAACACCAACAGTTTTATCTCAGGACTCACAAGCTCCACAAACTCAAGATTCACAAATCAATTGAAGAAACTAAACTTGTGAATTGTATTTTGGTTATTATGAATATGTAATGATACTTGAGAATTTTATTTTGTAATGCAGTAGTATGACCTCTTTTTGGACCTAAGTTCTGATGGAATGATTATTTTGTAATGCAATAGTATGACTTCTTTTTGCACCTAAGTTTCGATGGAATGATTATTTTGTAATGCATGAATGAACAAATTTGTTTGAGCATTAATATTAGGCAACTGCATTATATCTTGAATGATACCAAACTAGTGGAAAATTATTTGACCAAATTGCATTAATACAATGATATCAAACTGAATTATTAACATGTAAAAATAGACAACTGAATTACAATAATACTAATTTCATTTCATAATAACAACCTTATTCATTCCAATTTGATTATATTACACAATTACATTACAATTTAAACCATAAACACCCTAAATTACATCATTACAAAACACCCTGAGTCTAATCATTTTAATTACTTCAACACTACAATAACCAAAAGAACAATAATCAAGAGCCATGAAAGTTCTAGAAAACCCCCAATTAGTTTCAACTTTAACTTCAGTTCATCATCATAATTTTTTGTCACATTGTCTTTCTTCTTGAATTCATCAATCCTTTTCATCAAAGACACAATAACTTCTATTGCTTGGTCTGTCATTGGCTCATCGAACCAATCAAATTTTTTTTACCCTAGAACTGAAACAACATAACAAAAAAAAAAAGATTGAATCTTCTTTCAATATAATTTTATAATCTCAAAACAATACAGCAAAACGACGAAGATTAAGAAGAAAAATGAATATGAAGAAGAAGAGGAAGAAAAGGGAAGATGAAGAAGAAGATCAAATAGGATGATGATGAAAAGGGAAGTGGTCGATTTTTTATTTTAGGGTTCACATGCCTTGCTAATTTTTGCGTTAAACTGCTTCTGATGTGTTGAATTGGGGATGATGCCTTGCTGATTTTTTATTTTAATTTTGGCCTTTCTTTTAAAATTTGAAACAATATAATAATAGCTTTTAAAAACATAAATTGTATTTTTTAATTTGAAATAATATAATAATAACTTTTAATCTACATAGATGTCTGTCACGTCGCCTTTTTTTGACACGTCATTAAAAAAATGACAACTCATCATGATTTGGACTCAAATTATGTTTAGGGGATCAAAACTGAGGACAAATAAAATGAGGGGATTACTTTTGCGATTCACCTAAAATAGGGGGATCAAAAGTGCAATTAAGTCTTTCTTTTAATATATAGAATTCAAAAATGAATATTACAACATGTCGAACCGCAATTCGAATCTCATCTAAAATATATGGCCATATTTAGGGTCATTTAGGGTCGAACAATGTCTCAAACACAATTACTTCCAATGGAAATAAAAATTGGAAATAACAAGTGAAAACCACATGAAAATAAATGAATAAATTATCATATAATATCATTAATTACAAAATTCAATAAAAGACAAACACATAATTTTTTTTGTTAAAGATAAGCTTTACTCAAATGCTAAAATAAAATAGTATATCAAATTGATCATAAGTTGAGACATTATCCATCTATATTTTGATATCAATACTAATAATTAAGAAAACAAAAAACACTCTAACGATTTACATAAACATTTCAGAAGCTAATAAGAAATTAACAAATCACAATTTTAATATATCCTAACAATTAAACTAATTTGTTTTATGTATAACCCATGATAAGAACAATGTTTGATGATAGTTTGATATATTGATGGTTTGATTAGTTTAATCTTTAATTAATGGTAAGAGTCTCGAGTAAGATTTAATAATATACCTTCCCAACTCGAGTGATCACTTTGACAACTATGCAAAAGAAGATTATGACAACTAAACAAAGTTATGTTCGGAAAAATTAAAATTAAAGCGATAAAAACAAATTTTGATGTTTTAATTACATAGAGTTATAGCCTATATTATAGGTTAAAGAAATATTATTGCGTTGCATGCTATAGTGAGCTTCGTCACCCCTTCAATCAAAGTTATCCCCCTCTCATTGGAATGAATTCCTTAAAGATGAATAATCAATAATAAAGTGTAATACTACAAAATGTAATACACCTATCTTTATTAGTAAACAAAAAATAGTTATACTTGAAAGTTGAAACTTGAGTGTGAATTCCATTAGTATTGTATATATGTGTAGACACTCGATTGTAGTACAAAGTAGGTGTGTTGGTTGTACTACTCTCTCTTTATTATACCAAAAGTATGGGGAAAGGCTAATTTTTAGATAAACTCTCAACTAATTGAGTTTGTAATTCCTCTAATGGTCCAATTTGTTTGTTAGGATAAAACATATAGGAAACTAAAAGCTATTATATCTTTGGTGGAACTCAAGTGTTAGGTGCTAAAAAAGAGACTATGTCGCTGAATTATGGATTTTTTTTTTTTAATTTAAAAAAGTCACTCATTCTAATATTACTTTTGTCCAATCACGTTTAACGATATAATTTTTTTTTTTGTGAGATGCGTTAGTGTTGATATAATCAGACATCAAAACTAACAGTTTGTCGATGCATATATGTTTTCCGGTAGTATATTGAAAATACAAAAAAAAAAAATGTACCAGACAAATAAATATACATTTGAACCATTAAGTTTTTAAAAAAAGGTAAAAAAAAAAAAAAAGAGGGGTTGGTGAGGTGCAACACTATCAACTCCTCCTAAGAATGTTATAGTGTTGTAATTTTTTAGAACTACAAAACTAAGTAAGACATAAATAAAGAAAGGTTGAATGATAAAGATAAAAAATCGAGTAAAAATTAACTTGGTTTCTATACATATTTAACTTTCTTTCGTGTTTCGTTTGTGATTTCCTTGTTTTATTGTTAGAGTTGATTGAAATTTTATAGGTTGAAATAGTTCTAAATTTGTTTGGATTTATAAAGGAAGAGGAAGCTGAAGACTATATAGATGACTCTAGTTTTTTATTATAATTTACACCGGTCAAAAACACTTTAAATTTATATATAATTTATTTTTTATTTTCTCTTATACTCTTGTGTAAGAATGTTGTGAGATGTAGTTCAAATATTTATTTTGGAGAGTGTGAGTGTATTGAGGGTCATGGGGAGTATGAGAGAAGTCTATATGTTGTATTGGAGTTTCCACGTCATTTTCTTGTGTTTTGATTATTATTTAAATTTCTCTATTTTCTTATTTTCCTAACATCTGGTATTAGAGCTTTTGGTTTAGTCTAAGGAAATTTAATTCTTAGTATGCTATGTGATTGCAACAGTGTTCAATCTTCCACATAAAAAAAGAATAGTGATATTGGGAAAACGTTGTTTGGGAAAAGTTTTGACTAGAACAAATTTGATTACTAAGTGGTCATTTGTGACTCACATCTATTTCTCGAGAACCTACATAGTGCATTGTTTCATTATGTATGTCAGGTTTTACTGTGAAGGGAAATTAAATTCTTAGTATACTTTATGGTTGCAACATTGTCCAATCTTCTACAACTGAAAAGGATGGTGATACTAAGAAAATATTATTTGGAAAAGTTCTATCTAGAAAAGAATTGGTTACTAAGTGGTCAGTGTGACTCCCAGATCTTTCTTGGGAACCTACCTGGTGCACAATTTTAGTATGTATGTCAAATTCTCTTGTGAAGTTTGACATAGAGAAATTTGATGGAAGAATCAACATTGTCTTGTGCAAAATTCAAGTCAAAGATGTGTTGATGCAATCAGGGTTACACAAGGTATTGATTGACACAAGTGTATTGGTTTCCATTGATGCATTGTGTGCTGTTAGATTATGTCGATTACAAAAGAACTTTATGAGAAAGTCAACATGAAAGTTGCACCATAAATTTTCAATTTGGTTATCGACATGTAGAAGAAATACTTGAAGTGGTTTAGCTTCAAGTGGAAATTCTTGGAGTTGTTTAACTTCAAGTGAAAATTCTTGGAGTGTGTTAGCTTCAAATGAAAATTCTTGGAGTGGTTTAGTTTCAAATGAAGTATACTTTTTATGCTGAAGTGTGATAGTTCTTCTGAACTATGATTGTCGATGTAGACAATGAAAGCTGAAGAAATATAATTTTCAATCAAGGTGGAGATTGTTATAGTTGAATAATATTTATATGTTGAAGTAGTCTCACATTACTTAGAGATGTAAATGAACAAAGAGCTCAGATATATATATATATAACTACAATATCATATATATTGAAGAAATTTGAAATCGTCCTACATTGTTTGGAACTGTAAAGTAAAAAAGAGCTCAAGAATATATATATATAGCTCTAGTTTTTCATTACAATTCGCACCAGTCAAAAATACTTTATGTTTGTATGTGATTATTTTTTTTTCTTTTGCTCTTGTGTTAAAGTATTGTGAGATGTTGTTAAAATATTTATTTTGGAGAGTGTTGATGTACTAGGAATCATGGAGAGTATGAGAGAAGTCTATGTGTTGTAACAATTGTCACATAATGTTATTCTATGGTTGTCATTAGATAACATTGGTGATTTTTCTTTGGGTTTGGAGTTTCAATGTTATTTTCTTGTGTTTTAATTATTATTTAAATTTCTCAGTTTGGTTATTTTCCCAACAATTGTTTGAGGTCCAAAATCACATCTCTAAATCCTTTTGTTCTCTCCCTCGCTCTCTCTTTATTTTTTTTTTATTTAAATAAGTGATTTTCAAATATATTTTTTTTCTTCGTATTTTGTTTGTGATTTCGTCGTTTGAATGTCTTGTTGTCTTGTTTGTCGTCTTAGTGTTGCATGTTTGATTTCTTATCTTGTTGTAGTGTTAATTTGAATTAGATTGACATATCAATTTTGATCTGACGTTGATTCAATCAATAACTTTAGCGTATTTAACGTTATAGCTCTTGAGATATAAATATTTTGAATACTTCAATTTTGTCATATCTGTAAGTTTTGTCACATTTATTTATATTTTCCATTTTATGCTATTAAATATAACATAATGGATTTGTTCACATATTCATACTTTTCAGTTATAGCGATTTTGAATTGTATCAGTTTTTTATCGATATAATTTCTATATATTTAAAAGAATAAATATCAGTTTTTTAGTATAAAAAAAAAAAAAAGCTATACATGCAGGTTGGTGAACTTATGTGAAACGAACTTAATAATTAAACGTAGAATTTTGCAATACAATAGCATAATCTAATGCTCCCTTTTCAAGCTAAAAATTGTTGCACTACACAATTCTATTTCAATCTTGCCGTACGAGTCTAGCTCCTACTACTCTTACCTCTTTTTTCAAAGGATAATTAATATTTTTCTTTTTGATTCTCGTAGTTCCTTTCACATAAGATAATTTTATTCAAAATGAACCAGACACCGAATATAAATACATTTTTTAAAGAAGATTCAAATTCATCATGTTGTGTGAATCTAACCCTTCAATTAAATCCAACTCTCGTTGGTAAGGATTAATTAGTATTACTCTTTCCTAAAACTATAATGTGGCTGACTTGGTCTATCATAGTTTGGCGCATATATCTCACAAACTACCAAAATATATAACACATAATATCATAATACCATAACAGGGGACAAGAAGATGCTTGCAGCAGGTTTACGGAGACATTAATTCTTTAGGTGTCTTTTATATTAAGTGATTTTAGGATTTAAAGTTTTGTCGTTTTGTTTTGTAAGTGAATTGGGTTAAAATAAGAAATTATGGTGTATATTTTTTTTTTTTCACAATGAATTTGACAAGAAAATGAAAAAATCTAATTCATTTTTGGAAGAACAAAAACTAGTTTAAGTTTTTTCTTCTTATAATAAGTCGGCCCGAAGTCCAAAGAACCATGCCCAGTTCGATTCCATTTTTAAATTGGGCTAAATTGATTGAGCCAAAAAAGACTTAATTGTGTTTTAAACGGCATTTTTACGACCCAACCCAAAGTAAACCAGGGAGCCACTATTCCGACCTATTGTGGCGACTCTAATTTTGATAAACAAATATTATATATTTTGTAAATTAAACAAGGCAAATTATTTTACAACGCGTTGAAGTGTTGTTTGAATCTCAATTGAGAGATATACTCATATTTAGTGTTCGATAATGTCTCAAACATAATTACTTCCAATTAAAGTAACAAGTAGAAGACCAAATAAAAAGAAATGAATATTATATTTGTTAATCACTGTATAATTTCATTCAAATCCTAAAATAAGAACAATATATTAAATTGACTATGGGTTGTGACATTCTCCATAGACATTTCGAGATCAAGATTTATGATTGAGAAAACCAAAAACACACTGTCGATGCATTTAAATATTTCAGAAGATAATTACCAAACCAAAACCTCCTAAAAACCAAACTAATTTCTTCTATGTAAGAACAATTGTCAAGAACAATGATTTAAGATAGTTTGATATATTAATTAGTTTAATCTTTAATTAGTGGTAAGAGTTTTGAGAAAGATTTGAGATAATACTATCCCAATTCGAGTGATTACTTTGATAACTATGAAAAAAAAAAATTATTACTATTAATGTTGAGGGTGGTTGTGAGTTTCTAGATTTTGAAAATTTATTTTAAAAACAAAATATGTTCGGGTAAAATGAGGTTGAGTTGATTTTTTATTTAGTTTCAAAACAATTTTTTTTTTTAAATTCAAAAAAAAAAAAAGATTTTATAATTCTTGTTTTTTGTTTTAAAATTAACATGTCACCATTGGTATACATAATCACCACTCCAACAACCATCGACCACTACCACCACCACCCACCTCTGACTACTGCCGACCACTACCAACACCACTAGCCACTCAACTCTAACAATCGTTACCATCATCTCGACAACTGCCATCACTACCGACTATTGTCACCACTGACCACTATATATAGCCATTGTCGTTGCCACCACCTCTGACAACTACAACCCCCTTTGACCACCGGCCACCCACCTCTGATAACCGCCACCACTATCTCCGCAACCACTACCACCATCTTCGACATCTACCATCACCAATAACCCACCGCCAACCACCATCTCCCACCATTGTCCACGACTACAATCATCGTCGGCCACGCTCCAACTACCAACCTCCAACCATGTTACTTTTGACTGTTGCAGCCGCCTTCGACAACCAAACACTACTACAATAATCATTTTTCATAACTATCACTTTCGAACACTATTACTAAAATTATTATAATTCAATTCAAATAAAATTAAAATTAAAACTCAACTAAAAAACTGAAATTTAAAACTAAAATTTAAAATTTAAAACATTAACTGATTTTAAATTTTTAAAAAATTTCAAAATATAAAACCAAAAATCACTCCTAACTAAATAAAAATGTGTTTGAAAAAATTAAATTAAAGCGATAGAAACAATTTTTGAGGTTTTAGTTTCATAGAGTTATAGCCTATGCTATATTATAGGTTAAAGAAATATCATTGTATTGCATGTAAGTTGGCTTCGTCATCCTTCAATCAAAGTTGTCCTCCTCTCATTGGAATGAATTCCTTAAAGAAGGATCATCAATAATAAGTGTGGTACTACAAATTGTAATACACCTATCTTTATTAAGCAAAACAAAAACTGTACTTGAAAATTGAAACACGACTCTATATTCCAATAATATTGTATATATGTGTATACAGGATTAGATTCTCTTCGGTGAATGGAGAGTCCACTGTAATCTCAGGCCAAAAAAATAAAAGATAAATAATTTTAAATATTAAAAATACAAATGAATGGTGTAGATGATAGCACATGAAGAAAATTCACTGCAGGGGACCCATTACCATGTGTCATTGAAAATATGTTTTACAGTAGTATATTGTAAAATATGAAGAAGACAAAATGAACCCGACAAATAGATATTCATTTGTATCATTAATTTTCATTTTTAATGAAAAAATTGCACTAAAAAGGGGTGGATGAGGTGCAACATAATCAACTACTCCAAAGAGTGTTATAGAGTTGTGATTTTTGAAAACTACAAAATTAAGTAAAATATAAGTAAAGATATATTGAATAATAAAAAAAAAATGAGAGTAAAAAATAATTTATTTGATTGATTGTGTGTGTCCAAATGAATTGTATAGACAATATCTATATACAAAAATGATAGAACTTTTTATCTTATTGACTATGGTTGTGACTTGCAAAAACTTGGCTCTAACTGTTGTTAGTCGACTAAACTCGCAAGAAGTGTGTGAAAATCAAAAAGTTACTATGTGTATGTGGCACTTTATTGTTGGGTGGGTTCACTCTCCAAGTGGAACCCACTAGTTTTATTAGTATTAGTATTATTATTAGTATCATTATTATTGAAAAAAAAGAAAGAAAAAAAAAAGGTATTATTGAGCTAGACCCACATGAAGGAAATAAAAGGGATTTAGAAATCCTTAGAAGAACAAAATAGAGTAGCTGCCAAAGAAGAAAAATAAGGGTTTGGTTCCGGTGGTGGTAACAAGTGTGTAGCAAACTTGCTCCGTTTGATCTACAAATTTAGTATGTTATTTCTACCACTGAGTTTGTTATTTTAATATACAGTTTGAGTAGTTTTATCTTCTCTGAGAGTAACTTTGGCATACCCACTTTAATGGAAGGTTGTTATAAGGTTGTTATTGTTGATTAATGTTCCCATTTGTTATTAGGAAGACTCTAGTGTACCCATTAATTATTATAGTTGAAGTTTTACTGGACTAGGTCTCGTGGTTTTTATTCTCTCAATTTGAGGGAAGTTTTCCATGTTAAAAATTGCGTTTGTCTCATATTTAATTTTCTGCCAATTATTTTTGCTCTGGAATTGTATTTTCTGTTTGGCCATTTATCTGCACAGGTGGAGGAAAAATATTCTGCATTATTGAGATAGTTATTGCTAATTATCTCTGGGTTTTTTTTCCAACAAAGTGGTATCTAGAGCTCGATTATTTGATTTGTGCATTTAAATGGAGGAGGAAAATAAATGTCCCAATATGATTAAACTCAACTCTTCTAATTATACACTTTGGAAGACTCTCATGGAAGACATGTTATACAGTAAAGATTTGTATGATCCTATTGAGGGTGACACTGCTAAACCTGTAGATAAATCTGACGCTGATTGGAAGAAGATGAATAGAAAGACAGTGGCATTGATCAGGTAATGGTTGGATCGTAGTGTGTATCCACATGTTGAAACTGAAATAGAAGCTAACAAGATGTGGGAAAAATTAAAAGATTTGTATGAGCGAAAGAATGTGCAAAATAAAGCATTCTTGATTCAGAAGTTGGTGAATATGAAATACAAAGATGGGGATTCAATGGCAGAGCATATGAGTATTTTTCAGAATACAATGAATCAGTTGACAACTGTAGAAATTAAATTAGATGATGAGTTGCAAGCGTTGTTACTGTTGAGTTCCTTGCCTGATAATTGGGAAGTCCTTGTTGTGACGTTGACCAATTCAGCTCCAAGTGGAAAGTTGAAAATGTCAACAGTTAAAGAGAGCATGTTGAATGAAGAAGCTCAAAGAAAGGAACGTCGTTTGATTGGTTCTTCCTCAAAGTCAGAAGCACTAATTATAGAGTCACGGGGGAGAAGTCAATCTAGAAACTTCCATAGACACGACAACTCTGAAAGTCGTAGCAAGTCAAGAAGCAAGTCGGGGACTAGAAAAGAAGTGATATGCTATCATTGTGGCAAAGCAGGTCACATAAAAAGAAATTGTAGGTTCCTTAAGAGAGATCAATCAAGGGAAAGAGATGAAGACAAAGAGAAGAAAAATGATAAAGATACAACAACAATTGCATCTGTTAATAATGTCTTGTGATGATAATTCCATAAACCTTGCATGTCAGGATTCAACTTAGATTATTGATTCTGTCTCATATCATGTTACTCCTAGGCGTGATTTCTTCTCATCTTACAGTGCTAGTGATTTTTGCATGGTAAAAATGGGAGATGAAGGAGTATGTAAAATTATCGGTATGAGAGATGTTTGAGTTGAAATTGGGATTGGTTGCAAGCTTCAATTGAAGAATGTTAGACATGTACCTAATATTCGTTTCAATTTGATTTCGGTGAAAGCCTTGGATATTGAGGGTTATAACACTTACTTTGGTGGTGGTGATATATGTAAAATCACCAAAGGGTCCCTAGTGGTTGCAAAGGAGCAAAGTTCCATTTCTCTCTATAGGATGCCTACGAAGTTATGCAAGGAAGAAGTGAATGTAATTGAAGATGCATCTTCTGATTTATGGCATATGCGCCTCGGTCACTTGAGTGAGAAAGGACTCAACATACTTGCAAAGAAAATCTTTCTTCTTGTGAAAGGTACATCTCTAAAAACTTGCACTCATTGTTTTGCTGGAAAACAACATAGAGTTTCTTTTCATAATACTGGTCCTCATAGGAGGCAAAATATTCTTGATTTAGTTCATACTGATGTTTGTATGTTGGATAGTAAATCTCTTGGTGGTGCATCATATTTTGTTACTTTTATTGACGACCACTCTAGAAAAGTGTGGGCATTTCCTTTGAAATCTAAAGACCAGGTATTTGGAGTCTTCAAGCACTTTCATGCAAGTGTTGAAAGAGAAAAGGGAAGGAAATTGAAATGTGTTCGATCAGATAACG